>NW_027331921.1:487801-734224 GCF_048418815.1 Hemitrygon akajei | reverse complement strand
TGAGGAGAAGGCGGTTTAATGGCATTAGTTTGGCGATGGTCTCAGGTGTTTGCTGGAGCTGTTTTGTCTCTGTTGAACATGTTTGACGCTCTTCGACAGCAAAGTGGCTTCTGGCCTCCTGTACAAGATGAGCTCCGAAAAGTATGCCGGTCGTGAGTGCGAATCGTCCGTGTGGGGTTTGCCTTGTAATCGGGCTGAACGTTACGCTTACGAGAAGTCTGTAGCATTGTGCTGGGATATTCCTGAAAAGATGCAGGGTCTCTGAACAGACCCTGAGACCGACTTGAATCAAGTGACTCCCTCGTCTTTTTCCTCTTTCTCTCTCCTGCACTCACTCCCCGATCGCCCCCAAATTCCCTTCTCACCTCCTCTGCCCTTCCCTCCCACTCCACTCTCTTCCTGTTGTCGCAACCCGATTCTCCCCACCACACACCGACAAACCTCTCTCCCCATCTATCCCTTTGTTTCTCATCATACCGCCCCTCCGTCCAGTTGATCGCCACTCCGTCTACCTCACTGCTCCAGCTCCCTCTTCCCGTACTTCCTCGCCCTTTCTCCACCCACTCTCTTTCTCCGCTCCCTCCGCACCTCTTTCTCCTCCATTCCCCTTTCTCCCTCATTCCCTGTCCTAATCTCTCCCTCCCCTCTGCTCTCTCAAACCACTACGATCTCTCTCACTCCGCTCTAACCACTCAGATCAATACTATACCCGCTTTCTCTCGATTTCCCCAGCCCGGGTAAATATTCTGTGCCCATTCACTCTGTCTCTGCCTCTCTTTCTTTTCTGCAACTCCAAATGTTCACCCCAAGACTGCAAGGACTAAAGTCCCAACCTTCCCGATCTCTCTTCATAACTCAGTGTATGAACCCTCATCAATGTCTTGTAGAACTGCAACGTGCTCTCCCGGCTCCCGTACTCAGAGTCCAGACTGGTGAAACCCGGGATGTCAAATGTCCCGTCCACCCGCATCGGATGTTTTACACCGGAATCACTACTTGATTTATTATGTGTGACTTATACGGACCGGGATTTGTTGTTTTGCTGCAACAGTATGGCATAAAATGCAAAATTAACGTAAATTAAAAATAAATGATAGAGGCAGCAAACATGTCGAGTTAATGCTCATGCGTTCGAAGATGTGATGGCGCAGGGGAAGAAGCTGTCCCTGAATCGTTGTGTGTGGGTGTTCAGGCTCCAGTCACTCCTCCCTGATGATGGAAAAGAGCGGGGAGCTTCTCCCGAGTGCTGAGGGTCCTCAGTGATGGATGCCGCACTTTCAAGGCATCGCTGCTTGAAAATGTCATGGATAGTGGGGAGGGGTTTTGACTGGGTCTGGAACTCTCTGTAGCTTGTGCGATTCTGTGCGTTGCAAACCCCACAACAGTCGGAATGAGACATGACAGAACGCTCTCCACCGTACATCCATTGAAATATCCAGTTCTTCAATGAGAGACAACATCTCCTCAACTCCTGAAGCTGTAATCGCTTCTGTAACGAGGCAGCTATGGATGTTGTTGAACCCAAATGCAGAGGAAGGTGTGAAATTAATTCATAATCAGACTCGAAGTAAACAAGACACAATCTAAAGACGACATGACAAACGGTAGTCGAGAAATAGAACTCATACGGTTGAGCAGTGAGTGCTCGGCAAGATGCCTCTTGGTTCAAATTTTCCATGAGGAAATGTGGCAGGGAATAATTGCAAGTCTGAGTTTTGAAGGGACAGCGACAGGTAACCGGACTCCGGGGACTGGACGTGCCGGAAGTTCATTCGGCCACGTGACGCCTTATTTGTGTTTGCGTGAACGTGTGGGACCAACTATAGATCCTCTGAGCTGCTGATACACGGGAACCCAGCAACTTTAATTAAACCCACACGATATAGGAGCAGAATTAGGACATCGGGACTGCTCGCCATTTCATCATGGCTGATCCATTCTCCTCTTAGCTCCAATCTCCCGCCTTCTCCCGCTACCCCTTCCGGCCTTGAATAATGAGGAATCTTTCAAACTCTGCCTTAAAATTCCGAATGTCTGGGCCTTCACTGGTGCCTGCGCTTTGGATTCCGCAGATTCACTGCTCTCTGGCGCAGGAAGTCCGCCTGATCTCCATTATAAAAGATGTCCTCTATTCCAAGCTGCGTCTTCTGGTCCTAGACTGCCCTAAAACAGGAAAAAATTCTTTCCACATCCACTCTATCATGACATTTCACCATCCGAGAGCTTTCAATAGTTGATCACACATTCTTCTGAATTCCGGTGAGCACAGCCCCCAGAGGCTTGAAACTGCCTTCATATGACCAGCCGTCCAATCCTGGAATCGTGTTCGTGCATCTGATTTGAACCCTTTCCGATAGGAGCTCATACTTTGTTCGATAGTGTTGTGGGATAGCATGAGGATAATAGGCCGGGTGGATGGTCGGAGTTTATTGCACAGGGTGTGACAACCTATATGAACCTCTGCTGGTATCCTTGGCTGCGGTAGCAGTGAAAAATTTCCAAGGGTGTATAAAGTGCTTGGAGGTTTAAAGTGTGGAGATCTGTGGCACATATGGATATATCATACATATGTACAGCATATGAAATACATCTTATGGAAATGATTGTTTGATGATGAATTTCAATAAAAAATAATTTACAAAATAAGTGTTCCTCATTTTCACCTGTTGGGTTGCTGGGTCTGATCAGCCCTGCAAGTACTTGGCCTCCACAGCTGCCTGTGACAAAACATTGCCCCGTTTCATCACTCTGTCTAAAGAAATTCTCCCTCAACCTCCTTTTAAAAGTACGCCCCTCAACCCAGAGTCTGTGTTCTCTGGTCTCGGAGTCATCGACCACAGGGGACATCCTCTCAACATCCACTCTATCAATTCCTTTCCTTTCGATAGGTTTCACTGAGGCCACCCCTCAGGCCCAGAACAATTCAAGGCTTGTCATATGAAATCCCATTCAGTTCTTGCAATAATTTCTGTGAACATCTTTGAACCTTTCTTCAGTTTCAGCTCATTGTTTGTCAGTTATGGGATCAAAACCTGCTCACAATGCTGCGAATGTGGCCTAACAGTTCCTTATTAGGTCTTAAAATTACATCCTCTTTTGTACAGTCCAGTCCTCCCGAAATGAATGTGTGGACGGGAACTGTACATTATGTCTGAAACACGAGTGTATGACGAGACGAGGAAGAAGAGGTTTCACTTTATGTCTGCACGAGGGAGAATGTAATGTGGAGGGGCCTCAGCCTGTGCCTGACCATGTGTGGTGTGATGGATCGTTGTTACTTGAGCGTCACTCAGTGTCTGACCCCCCGAGTTTGTGATGGGACGGTGCGGAGGGAGCTTCACTCTGTGTCTGATCCCGGGAGTGTGTGATGGGACGATGTGGAGGGAGATTCGCTCTGTGTCTGACCCCGGGAGTGTGTGATGGGACGGTGCGGAGGGAGCTTCACTGTGTGTCTGATCCCGGGAGTGTGTGATGGGACGATGTGGAGGGAGATTCACTCTGTGTCTGACCCCGGGAGTGTGTGATGGGACGGTGTGGAGGGAGATTCGCTCTGTGTCTGATCCCGGGAGTGTGTGATGGGAGTTTCTCTCTGTGTCTGATCCCGAGAGTGTGTGTTGGGACGGTGTGGAGGGAGACTCACTCTGTGTCTGACCCCGGGATTGCGTAATGCTATGGTAATGGAGAACTCCAGTGTCTCTGACGACTTTAAGGATCTGGAACTGGAACGGGATGATCTCGGGATCATTCGTTAAACTGAGAAGCTGATAGAGGGAACATATGGGTGTTAGTTTGACCCAATGTGCAGTTCACAGGAAACTGCGTGACAGTCAGGAGGATGAAATAGTTTTGAAAGCCAGGCCCAGTGCAGAGTGCCTGCTGTGGGCAATCTCCTCAATAATACGTATACCACCTTTCATACTTCTGGGTGGGAGGAAAGCGGTGCAAATATACAATTAGAAATATGTCTGACAGGCAGGACACTGGCAATGAGATCAGATCTGTGGCTCAGAAGGCAAGAGAGGATAATACAGATTAACACGCGACTAAGGTGTTGGAGCAGGAATGAGGAACTCAGACAGCTGGATCTTTGGATTCTCTTTCAAGGAAGTTGCGACCTGTGCATAAAATACGGTTTCTATGCAATCCAAGAGAAATCGTCATTCAACTATACATAGAAACACAGAAAACCTACAGCAAAATACTGGCCCTTCAGCCCACAATTCTATGCCGAACATGTCCCTAACCTAGAAATTACTAGGCTTATCTATAGCACTCTATTTTTCTAAGCTCCATCTCCAAAAGTCTTTTAAAAGTCGCTTTCGTATCTGCCTCCACCACCATTGCCGGCAGTCCATTCCACGTACCCACCTCTCTCTGAGTGAAAAACTTACCTCAGACATATCCTCTGTACCTACTCCCTTGCACCTTGATCTGTGTCCTCTTGTGTCAAACATTTCAGCCCTGGCAAAATCTCGCGGACTGTCCATATGATCAATGCCTCTCATTATCGTGTAACCTCCGTCGCTCCAAGGAGAAAATATCGAGTTCACTCAACCTATTCTCATAAGGCATGCTCCCCAATCCAGGCAACATTCTTGTTAATCTCCTCTGCACCCTTTCTATGGCTTCCACATCCTTCCTGTAGTGAGGCAACACAGTCACGCCCTGCAGTGTAACTCTAAAACACTCTTCCCCATAAACATAACACCCTCCCTCTCCAAAACCCCTCCCCAACTCCGTCAAACACAACTTTTCTTACACAACTCACAGTTACATAGAACAAGAACATAGAATAGTACAGCACATTACAGGCCCTTCGGCCCGTAATGTCGTGCCGACACTCAAACACTGTGTCCCATATAAACCTCCACCTTGAATTCCTCTATATACCTGTCTAGTAGCCTCTTAAATTTCACTAGTGTATCTGCCTCCACCAGTGACTCTACGCACCAACCACTCTCTGAGTGAAAGCCCTTTCTCTAATATCCCCCTTGAACTTCCCTCCTGTTACCATAATACCATGTCCTCTTGTACTGAGCAATAGTGCCATGGGGAAGAGGCACTGGCTGTCCACTCTGTTTATTCCTCTTAATAACTTGCACACCTCTTAATCTCTGATCATAATGCATACTCTCTAAACCAGGCAGCATCCTGGTAAATCTCCTCTGCACACTTTCTAACGCTTCCACATCCTTCCTACAGTGAGGATATCAGAACGGGACACCAGTACTCCAAGTGTGGCCTAACCCGAGTTTTATAGAGCTGCATCATTACCTCGCGACTCTTAAACTCTATCCCTCGTCTTATGAAAGCTAACACCACATAAGATTTCACAATGTCTCCACTACACCACTCCCGTCTCCCTCATACATCCTCGTTTACAAGCAACCCCGTCTCTGTGACCCTGCACGCTCCTGCACATTGCACCGTCTCCATCATTCCGTGTGTTCCCTACGCCCTCCCCGTCATCGTGATACACTCCAACCTCTAAGCACTCACTATCTACGACGCCCCCCTCCCTAGTTACCTACTCTCCCCTCTCTCTGTGTCTCTGGCAATTGTGGGGAGTATGAGGGAGAGATGACGTTTAGTATTACAGTTCCCCCTTTCCACGATATCTTGTGAGCTTCTCCACACTCTGTATGCACAGGCTGGTCATGTGGTTACAAACCACTTGCATCAGAATATGCAATCGTAAGCCCCTTTCCCTGGCCTCCTCTCTCCTCCCCTTCCTTCCTCTACCCGCAGTACACCAACTGGTCACAAACACACACTCACCATCTCCGAGAGACACACACACAATTCGAGACCACCGGAACTCCGAAAGGCTAGGTATGGGTGAGTGGGGAGAACGGAGGAGGGAGAGGGTTGCGATCTGTTTCTGACTGCAGTAGATTGCGCTGCGATGGTGCGGGAGCTACTCCGGGACCCCTGGAATGTGTGATGGATTGTTGTGCAGGGAGCATTACTTTCTGTATGTTTCCAGGCGTGTGTGATGGGATTGTACGGAGGGAGTCTCGCTCTGTCTCTGACTCATAGTCAGACTCGGATCAGATGTAGGGAGACAGACACGTTCTGATCCAAAGGCTGTAATTAGAACGCCACTTTTGTGGCCTCCAGGTATCTCCCCTTCCTTCCTCTTCACTCAGAAACCCAATCCTTCTCTATGATTGTTACATGGGTGAGTGAGCAGCCAGAGGTCCTGGTCCATAACGGTACCAAGGACATCGGTATGAATAAAGTGGTGGATTTCCAAATTGAGATCAGAGAATTACCAATCAAATTAAAGGACAGGACAACTGCCCGTCCCCGTGCGGCCGGGCATAGGAAGACCCTACAGATTAGCACTTGGCTCAAGTGTTGACGTAGGTGGGAGGGCTTCAAAATTTGACATCATTGTGTGTTTTCAAAGGAAGGTGGGATCTGTACAAAAGAGATGGAGGACGGTTTGAACATAAGCTGGAGGGGAACTGTTTGTTTGCCAGTACTGGGAATGAGACCTTTCGGGTGAATTGGTGAGCTCGAGTAGCAGGGGGATGGGATTCAGAGTTCCAGAGCAGATCGCGGAGTTGGTGTGGAGATAGATGCTGTAAAGAGCTCAGACAGAGACGGGAACCAAAGGGTTATTTCAAAACACGAGCTTTAAAGAAAGGCAGCTGAGCTGCTCAGAGTTGAATTCACACACTGAGATATGGTATTCCGGCCATGACTGAGACGTGGTTGCAAGAGGAGAAAGCGGAACAGAGTGTAATTTCGGAGTTCCCTATTTTCAGGCGTGGGAAAGCGGAAGGATTTACAGGAGAAGGGGTGACATGACTGGGCAGTGAAAATGTCAGCAGTTCACAGTCAGAACAGACAAGAGAACTCGTCTAAGTGAGGCTTTATCGGTGGAAATGTGAAATAAGAAATGTATAGCCGTGATCATGAGGCTACATTGTAGTCCAGAAAACATTCTGCTGGATTAGGATAAACAAACCTGTAGAGAGATCGCAGACTGTTGCTGAAGTATAAGATTCTAATAGCGGGATATTCCAGCTTTCCACGTGTTAACTGAGTCCCAAAATGCAAAAAGACCAGTGGGAGAGAGTTTGTCAAATTGTTCAGGAAAGATTCCTTAATCAGTACGGAGAAGTCCCAACGAGAGAGAGAGAGCAATACTTGATCTCCTACTGCGGAATGAGACAAGCCAGTTGTCAGAGGTTTGTTCAAGGGATCGCCCTTAATCCAGTGATCAAATTGCCATTCATTTCAAGGAGGTTATGAAAAAGGATTGGTCCGGTCCTCGGGTTTGGATTCTAAATTGGAGAATGGCGAATTTTACCTTCGATCAGAATGAATCTGGAAAGTGTGGATTTGGCAAAGTTGTTTTTTGTCTGGTAAAGGTGCTTTTGGTAACTTGAAACCCAAGCTCAGTTTAATCTCAGTGTAGAATGGAACGACCTATACAGTGAATAGTGGGAAGTGTTAAAGGAGAGAGGGATTTTAGTGTACTAAAAGTCTGCCAAAGGACTGACAGACGTGTCACTTCAGCAAGGACACACCCCTTACCGTGACACCGACACGTCCTTCATCGTGACACTGATTCACCGTCACGGCCTGCGTCATAATTCTGACACACACCTCCCCGTCTCTATTGGCCGTCTCCTCGCTAACAAACCTCCATGTCTGCGTAACGAACCCACCTCCTTATTCTTCCGGGCATGCGGCACATAGCCCTCTCCTACAACCTAGCCCGTTTCCGTTATCACATACCTCCAATGCACCCCTCCATGCCTCCATGACCCACTCGACCACACCCCTCCTGCTCTGTCTTCAGAGCGAAGATTGATGAGGTAGTGGGAGAGTTAAGGTCTGTTGTCACTCCTCCCTCGACCTCTCGTTTCTTAAACTCTCCAGTGATCTGTGCGGTTGATCCGATCATGTGGTTCCACTCCAATTTCCTCCAGTGGCTGTAATCTCATCACCTCTTCCCAGCAAAGCGCTCTCCGCCCATTCCGGCCTCTGTTCTCCACACCGCACCCTCTCTCTCTCTCTCTCTCTCTCTCTCTCTCTCTCTCTCTCTCTCTCTCTCTCTCTCTCTCTCTCTCTCTCTCTCTCTCTCTCTCTCTCTCTCTCTCTCTCTCTCTCTCTCTCTCTCTCTCTCTCTCTCTCTCTCTCTCTCTCTCTCTCCTGGAACGCCGAAGTGCTGGCGATGGTGAGAGGGGAGGGAGGGAGCTTCGGCATTTATTTTCTGAAACCCGGTAGCGTGAGCCTGGATGGGGCATGGGGAAAGGGGCGGACTTCACAAAATGTCTGATCCCAACAGAGTGATACGAGACAGTGTGTATGGAGCACCCCTCTGTGGCTGAACCCTGGCAGTGGAGGGAGCATCATTCAGTGTGTATCACCGGGTATGTGCGTTAGGGCGTTGTGTAGTAAGCTTCATTTTTTGACTGACGCCCGGAATGTATTTGTGACGAGAAAGAGGGAGCTTCTCTCTGTGTCTTGAACCAGGTAAATGTCACTCACACGGCTCGGCGAATGGCCATGAAAAGCAGCGATTAGAGAAAGAATCTGCTTTTAAACAGTAACTACTCAGAGTCCGGGATTCATTAGCAAGGGCAAATAAATATATGGCCGGTGCAAGCGGAGAGGCCATTACTGGAGTGGGCAGTGTTATCGTGGGCATTTGTGGCTTTCGCTCTTTCAAACCTCAAGGAGGAGAGTCCAGGGTGAGAGAAGGCACAAATCTGTTTATAAATTTCTTTGAGTAAATTTATTGTTTCCTTCCTTATAATCGGACAGTTGAAGCAGTAGGCAATGTTTGGCCGGAGCTTTGAAAACTCCTATTGTCGGACACGGGACGGCAGGGAGATCTCCAGTGTCTCTGATGACTTCACCAGTGAGAAGTGCATTCGCATGCGGCTTCTAACACTCGGGGTTAAGGAGCTGGAGCTGGAACTGAATGAACTCCGGGTCATTGGGGCAGCGGAGGGGGTGATAAAGAGGGCATATTGGAAGTAGTTAGACCCACCGTGTAGGACTGAGTAAACTGGGTAATAGTCAGGAGGCTGAACGGGGTTACACAGCCAGAAAAGAATATTCTTGTGGCCAAACTCTTCTGTTATAGGTGGATTGGGAGAGGCTATTTTTCTGCAAAGGTATAGCGGGTAATTTGAAGCACAAGCGCCATTTAAACTCCGTGCCCAAAGGAAAGGCCCAGACCGTCAGCGGTGGGAAGTGTTGAGTGAGAGGGCGACTTCAGTGTACACTGTTGGGATACACCCATTGTGAATACTGTGGAGAGCAGGGGAAACGAGCGAAATGACAGATACGAATTGGGACAGAGTTAACGGTTCCGAGTGCATACATTGGGGTCTGGTCCCCGGTTACGGGAAGAGTGTGGGGGTCTTCGGAGAGCATGCAGAAGAAATACACCGGGACGCTCCCTGGAATCGACAGTATAATCTATAACAGATAGACCAGACCAACTGTGCAATCCTCCCGACCGGCGGAGTCTGTGGGGAGACTGATACAGGTCTGTATCATCACGAGAGACACGGGGTAAACGAGGCAACCTGTGTATTTGTCTAGAGTGGCAGAGACTGAGATGGGAGGAGATACAGGTCTACATCATTAACCATATAACCATATAACAATCACAGCACGGAAACAGGCCATCTCGGCCCTCCTAGTCCGTGCCGAACTCTTAATCTCACCTAGTCCCACGTACACGCACTCAGGCCATAACGCTCCACTCCTTTCCTGTCCATATAGCTATGCAATTTTACCTTAAATGACACAACTGAACTGGCCTCTACTACTTCTACAGGAAGCTCATTCCACACAGCTATCACTCTCTGAGCAAAGAAATACCCCCTCGTGTTTCCCTTAAACTTTTGGCCCCTAAATCTCAAATCATGTCCTCTCGTTTGAATCCCCCCTACTCTCAATGGAAACAGCCTATTCACGTCAACTCTATCTACCACTCTCAAAATTTTAAATACCTCGATCAAATCCCCCCTCAACCTTCTACGCTCCAATGAATAGAGACCTAACTTGTTCAACCTTTCTCTGTAACTTAAGTGCTGAATCCCAGGTAACATCCTAGTAAATCGTCTCTGCACTCTCTCTAATTTATTGATATCTTTCCTATATTTCGGTGAGCAGAACTGTACACAATATTCCAAATTTGGCCTTACCAATGCCTTGTACAATTTTATCATTATATCCCAACTTCTGTACTCAATGCTCTGATTTATAAAGACCAGCGTTCCAAAAGCCTTCTTCACCACCCTATCTACATGAGACTCCACATTCAGGGAACTATGCACTGTTATTCCTAAATCTCTCTGTTCCACTGCATTCCTCAATGCCCTACCATTTACCCTGTATGTTCTATTTGGATTATTCCTGCCAAAATGTAGAACCTCACACTTCTCAGCATTAAACTCCATCTGCCAACGTTCAGCCCATTCTTCTAACCGGCATAAATCTCCCTGCAAGCTTTGAAAACCCACCTCATTATCCACAACACCTCCTACCTTAGTATCATCGGCATACTTACTAATCCAATTTACCACCCCATCATCCAGATCATTTATGTATATTACAAACAACATTGGGCCCAAAACAGATCCCTGAGGCACACCGCTATTCACCGGCCTCCATCCCGATAAACAATTATCCACCACTAAGACACCGGCCGGCCCTCCATCCCGATAAACAATTATCCACCACTAAGTCACCGGCCTCCATCCCGATAAACAATTATCCACCACAATTATTATTATGAGAGACACAGGGAGACCAGACATACGGTGTGTTAGTCTAGAGCGGCGGGGACTGAGGTGGGAGGAGATAAAGGTCTATATCATAATGAGAGATGCAGGGAGACCAGACAGACGGTGTATTAGTCTGGAGCGGCGGGGACTGAGGTGGGGGGAGATACCGGTCTGTATCATTATGAGAGATACAGGGAGTCTTGACAGACGGTGTATTAATCTAGAGCGGTGGAGACTGTGATGGGAGAAGATACAGGTCTATATCATTACGAGAGATACAGGGAGACCAGACAGACGGTGTATTTCTCTGGAACGGTGACAGGCAGGAGCGTGTACATGGATTGGAGTGAGATGGACATTGCTTAGGCAGAACGGACTTCACTGGTATAGCACAAAATTGTGGCCGAAGGGCCTGTTCTTTTCTGTGTTTTACGTTGACTGCTCTTCAGGAGTGGAGATACTGATTTGAACTCAGGGAGTAGGAAAAGCAGGGGTGGATATGATCAGACAAAAGGACGATTAACAACGTCAAGGAACCATTTTTCCACAGACGACATGGGAAGTGAACGACCCGCACGGAGAGACCGATCAGACTCAAGCATATGGCTAATCTGCGTTTTAACAGCGACCCTCATTATCACGGGTATCTGCTGGAGGATTCATGGTGAGTTTAACACCGGTCAGAACGACCAAGCCGCAGAGAATAAAAATGGCCACTGTAACAACGACTCATTCCCAACATTACCCCGAAACACCTTCACTCTGATACCAAGACACCCCTCACTGTGGTACTGACGGGCCGCTTGCAATGACTACGACACATCCCTCACCGTGATCCCGACACAACCCCCACCAACACATCGCTCAACGTGATATCGACACACAACTGACAATCAAGAACCATAGAAAATTACAGCACAGAAACAGGCTGTTCGGCCCTTCTTGGCTGTGCCGAACCATTGTTACTGTCTAGTCCCACTGACCTTCATATAGACCATATCCCTGCATACCCCTCTCACCCATGTAGCTGTTCAAGCTTTTTCTTAAATGATAAATGTGAGCCTGCATTCACCACTTCAAATGGCGGCTCATTCCACGCTTCCACTACTCTCTGTGTGAAGAAGCCCCCGCTAATGAGCCCTCTAAACATTTCACCCTTCACCCTTAACCCGTGTCCTTTGTTTCTTTTTTCTCCCCTAAACTCAGTTGAAAAATCCTGCTTGCATTCACTCTATCGATACACACCATAATTTTATATACCTCTATCAAATCAGCGCTCAATCTTCAACACTCCAGGGAATAAAACCATAACCTATTCAACCTTTCTCTGTAACTCAGTTTCGCAAGTCCCGGCAACATCCTAGTAAACCTTCTCTGCAGTCTTTCAACCTTTTTAATATCCTTCCTCTAATTAGTTGACCAAAACTACACGCAACACTCAAATTCGGCCTCATCAACGCCATTGCATTCCAACTCTTATTCTCAGTCCTTTGACTAATAAAGGTCAATGTGCCGAGAGCTCTATTTACGACCCTATCTACCTCTGACGCCACTATTAGGGAATTATGTACCTGTATTGCCAGATCCCTCTGATCTTCTGCACCTCTCTGTGCCCTACCATTTACCTTGTTTGTTCTACATTAGTTTTTTTCCCCTTCCACGGTGCAATACCTCACACTTGTCTGCATTAGGGTCTCCATCTTTCATTTGTCATCCCATTTTTCCAGCTGGTTCAAATCCCTTTGCAAGCTTTCAAACTCTTCCTCACTGTCCACTACACCACAAGTCTTTGTATCATCAGCAAATTTGCTGATCCAATTCACCACATTATCATCCAGATCAGTGATATAGATGACAAATAACAATGGACCCATCACTGATCCCTGTGAAACACCACTAGTCACAGGCCTCCACTCAGAGAAGCAATCCCCCACTATCACTCTCTGGCTTGTCCCATTGAGCCAATGTCTAATCCAATTTTCTACCTCTCCTTGTATACCTGGCGACTGAATCTTCCTAACTAACCTCCCTTACAGGACCTTGTTTAAGGCCTTACTGAAGTCCATGTAGCCAACATCCACTGCCTTCTCTTCATCTACTTTTCTGGTAACATCCTCGAAAAACACTGACAGATTGGTTAAACATGCCCTGTCTGCTCATGGGTAATTATCTACTCTGATTTGTCTCATGACAGCAAGCACACCCTCCTCTTTAACTGCTGAGGGTCCGTGACCTCACTACTTGTTTGTCTTATTTCCATAGACTCCTTGCAGTTGCTTAGGAAATAAAGTTGCTAATAAAAAACAATTATGATCTCCCCCATTTCTTCTGGTTCCATAAACTGCCGACAACTCTGTTCTTCAAGAGGACTAATTTTATCCCTCACTTTGAAAACTCCTCAAGCACCTTATTTTCTCCTTCTTGCTTGTAACTTTCATATATCTCTCTCTTCTTCTTTATCAGATTTCCAACATCCCTCGAAAACCAAGGTCCCTATTCTTATTCCCTTTGCATTTAATCCTGACAGGAAGACACAAACTCTGCACTCGTAAAATTTCTCCTTTGAAGGCCTCCCACTTACAAATCTCATCCTTGTTGGACACCAACCTGTTCCAATCCACGCTTTTTAGATCCTTTCTCATTTCGTCAAATTTCCCCTTTTTCCAGATTAGTACCTCAACTGGAAGATCTGAGCTATCTTTATCCATGGTCAACTTGAAAATAATGATGTAATGATCACTAGAGCCATAGTGTTCACCTACACACACTCCCGTGACTTGTCCAAAACCGTTTCCTAATAGGAGATCTAATATTTCATCCTATCTAGTTGGTACATCTATATATTGATTTAGAAAACTTTCCTGAACACAGTTTACAAATGACCGGTCTAGACCTTTAACTGTAGGAAAGCTCCAATCAATTTGTGGAAAATTAAAATCTCCTACTATCACGACTTTATGTTTCCTGCAGTTGTCTGCAATCTCTCTGCAGTTTTGCAGCTTCAATTCTCGCTGACAGTTGTGTGTTCTATAATACAATCCCATTAATGTGGTCATAGCTTTCCTGTTTCTCAGCTCCACCCATATGGCCTCGGTAGACTATCCTGCCTGAGCACTACTGTAAATTCTTCTCTGACTAGCAAGTCCAACACCCACCCTTCATCCCTTTGGCTCTACCATCTTTGAAACATCGTATCCCTTGGACATGAATCCGCCAGTCCTGCCCCTCTTGTAGCCAAGTTTCACGAATGGCTAGAGAGTCATAATTCCATGTGTTAATCCACGCCCTCAGCTCATCTGCCTTCCTCAAAATACTCCTCGTTTTTAAATATATACACCGCAGATTATTACCACCCCAGACAACCCTTCTATTTACACCTAGTTTAAATCCAGTTTAACCCTTCCCCAATTGCACTAGCAAACCTACCTACAAGGATAAAGGTCCCCCGTGGTTCAGGTGTAAACCGGCTCTCTAGTACAGGTCCCATCTGCACAGAGGAAATGCGAAAGATCCAAAAACCTGAAACCCAGCTCCCTTCACCAGTTCCTCAAACATGTGTTCATCCTCCAGAGCATCCTACACTTTCCCTCACTGGTGCGTGGCATAGAAAGCAATCTTGAGATCACTACCCTCGAGGTCCAGCTTTTTAACTTCCTACCATGCTCTCTATACTCACTCTTCAGGACCTCCTCACTCTTTCTTCCTACGTCATTGGTACCGATGTGAACCATGACATCTGGCTGCTCAGCCTCCCATTTCAGAATGCTGTGAACAAGATCAGAGACATCCCTGACCCTGGCACCCGGGAGGCAACAAACCATCCGGCAGTCTCTGTCGGGACTACAGAACCTGCTCTCTGTACCTCTGACTCTCGAGTCCCCTATCACTACCTCTCTGCTCATCTACCCCCTCCCTTCTGTACTGCAGAACCAGACTACAGAACCTGATGTCTGTACCTCTAACTATCGAGTCCCCTATCACTACCTCTCTGCTCATCTACACCCTCCCTTCTGTACTGCAGAACCAGACTACTGAACCTGCTGTCTGTACCTCTAACTATCGAGTCACCTATCACGACCTCTCTGCTCATCTACTCCCTCCCTTCTGCACTGCAGAACCAGAAAACAGAACCTGCTGTCTGTACCTCTAACTATCGAGTCCCCTATCACTACCTCTCTGCTCATCTACACCCTCCCTTCTGTACTGCAGAACCAGACTACAGAACCTGCTGTCTGTACCTCTAACTATCGAGTCCCCTATCACCGCCTCTCTGCTCATCTACCCCCTCCCTTCTGTACTGCAGAACCAGACTACAGAACCTGCTGTCTGTACCTCTAACTATCGAGTCCCCTATCACTACCTCTCTGCTCATCTACCCCCTCCCTTCTGTACTGCAGAACCAGACTACAGAACCTGCTGTCTGTACCTCTAACTATCGAGTCCCCTATCACCGCCTCTCTGCTCATCTACCCCCTCCCTTCTGCACTGCAGAACCAGACTCAGTACCAGAGATCCGGCAGCCGCAGCTTGTCCCGGGTAAGTCATCCCTCCCAACAGCATCCAAATCTGTATATATGTTGTTGAGGGGAATACACAGGGGATCCCTGCTCTTTCTGCACTTTCCCCTTCCCTCGACTGACGACAGCCCAATTACCTGTGCCCTGCATCTTTGCCGTAACTACCTCCCTGAAACTACTTCGTATAAACTTCTCATTCTCGGGAATGATCCGAGGGTCACCCAGCTCCTTCTCCAGTTCACTAACGCGGTTTGTTAGGAGCTGCAACCGGATGCACTTCCTGCAGGTGTCGGTGTCGGTGACACCGGAGTTCTCCCTGACTTCCCCCATCCTGCAAGAAGAGCATTCCAGCATCCTGCCTGGCATTCTCTCTACTCTAAACTAACGAAACAAAACGTACCGGAACCTACATTTGATAAGGTTCCACGCGGTAGGCTGATTCAGAAAGAGAGTTGGCTTGCCTGAAGAAAGCAGAGGGTCGTGGTGGGGGGAGTACATTCGGATTGGAGGGCTGTTACTGGTGGTTTCCCAAAAAGATCGGTTCTGGGACACCTACTTTTCCTGAATTTGATTAACGACCTGTAGTGGGGGTAGAAGTCTGGGTTGGCAAGTTTTCAAACGACACGAAGGTTTGTGGTGTTGTGGATCGTGTGGAGGATTGTCAAAGATTGCAGAGAGACATTGACAAGATGCAGAAGTGGGATGAGAAGCGGCGGATGCAGTTCCTCTCGGAGAAGTGTGAGGTGGTACAGGTTGGAAAGACAAACTCTAAGGCAGAGTACAATGTAAATGGCAGGATAACTGGCACTGTGGAGGAGCCGAGGGATCTGGGGGTACATGTCCACAGATCCCTGAAAGTTGCCTCACAGGTAGATAGGGTAGTTAAGAAAACTTATGGACTGTTAGCTTTCATAAGTCGAGGGACAGAGTTTAAGAGACGCGATGTAATGATGCAGCTCCATAAAACTCTGGTTAGGCCACACTTGGAGAACTGTGTCCAGCTCTGGTCCCCTCACTGGAGGAAGGATGTGGAAGCATTCGAAAGGGTACAAAGGAGATTTACCAGGATGTTGCCTGGTTTAGAGAATATGCATTATAAACAGAGATTAAGAGAGTTAGGGCTTTACACTTTGGAGAGAATGAGGATGAGAGGAGACATGATAGAGGTATACAAGATATTAAGATGAATAGATAGAATGGACAGCCAGCTCTTCCCAGGGGCACCACTGCTGCATACAAAAATATATGGCTTTATGGTAAGGGGTGGGAAGTTCAAGGGGGATATCAGAGCAAGGACTTTCACTCAGAGTGTGGCTGGCGCGTGGAATGCACTGCCTGAGTCAGTGGTGGAGGCAGATAGACTAGTTTAATTTAAGAGACTACTAGACAGGTATATGGAGGAACTTGAAATGGGGGTTTATATGGGACGCTTGGTTTAAGCGTCGACAAAACATTGTGGGCCGAAAGGATTGTACTGTATTATTCTATGTTCTATGTTCCATAAGACGGGCACACAGTAACCGTGATATAAACACGGCCTTTACCGTAACACAATCAAGACTCGTCCTGACACCGACACGCCATTCACCATAACTTCAACAATGCCGATACTGTAGCACAGTCACGACCTTCAACGAGACACAGATACACTCCTATCCGCGACACTGACACGACCATCGCCGGGACACGCACATGGCAGTCACACTGACCGCATGGAACCCTTCAGTAACATCGACATGCCCCTGACTGATAAACTCCTCAATGGGACACTGAAACACACCTCACAGTGACACTGACACGCTCTTCACCGTGACACTGAGATACCGTACACCGTGACATCTTCACGCTCCTCAATGTGATCCGCTCCGCCCCACACCGTGACAAAGACTGAGAAGTCACTGTAACACCCCATACCGTGACGGTATCGCCCCTCAACATTACACAAATGCACCGCTCACTGAGCCAATTACCCGCACCTCACCATGACACAGGAAAACCCCCTGAACGTGATACCAACACCAAATTACACAATGACACCTCCATAGTACTCTCTGTGACACCATCACACACGTCAGCGTGACCCACTCACACAAACCATGGCCATGACATATCCCTCAACGTGACACAGACACACCCCTGTCTGTGAGACCAGCACACGCCACACCGTGACACAGATACTCCACCCACGGTGACAACACAAGGCCCCTCACTCTGACATTTTCCTCGCCTTGACATCGAGATACACTTCACTGTGACACGGTACAACTCTGGCCGGGGCACAGAATCTCCTATCACAGTGACACCGACACGTCCCTCACAGCAACTCAGATATGCCCCGCACGATACTGACGCAGACCCCCATGGTAACAGCAACAAAACCTTCACCGGGACATTGATATACCCCTCAGTGTGACACAGACACGCCCCTCAAGGTGGCGCTGACGCCTCTCACTGTGCCACCAGCACATCCTTCACTGTGACACCCTTTACCGTGACACTGACACCACACTCTCTGTGACCCGTTCGGTAGCGTGACGCTGACTCACGTGTCACTGTAAACGCTAAACATCCTTCAGCATCTCTCTCAGTGTCACAGATTCGTCAGCCTAAGGTTACCTCCGACCGAAAATACCATGAGTTAAACTCAACCCTTCAATCCAAGCTGTCTGCGCTCAACTCTAATCTGTCCGTTCTCCGTCACCGGTTCACTGAGATGGAAACGAAGTACAGATCTGTCAACGAAACCAAGGCTCAAATCTGTGAATTGTTGACCAGCAGAAGAGGTGAGGCATCATCCCCCTCTTTCACCCGCTCCACATCACATTGCAGGCATGGAGAGAGAAAGCTTGACATCGGGAGAGTGTGAAGAGTTGGTATGGAGGATGATTCACTCTGTGTTTGACCCGGCGAGTGTGTGATGGGCTGCGTGGAGGAAGTTACACTCTGTCACTGTATCCAGGAGAGTGTGATGGGACGTTGTGGAGGTGGATTCACTCTGTGTCTGAACACGGGATTGTGAGACGTAACATTACAGCTTCATTCTATGTCTCACTCCGGGAATGTCTGATGGGACAGTATGGATCCACCTTCACTCTGTGTCTGACGGCGGCAGTCTGTTATGGGGCATTGCCTAGACAGATGTACTCCATGTCTGACCCCTGAAGTGGGTTATGGAACCGTGGGGAGAGAGCTTCACTCTGAATCCGGGAATGGGTGACGGGACGGTGCAACGAAGGTTTCACTCTGTGTCTGAACCTAGGAATGAGTGATGGGATCGGAGAAACAGCTTCAGTCTGTGTCTGACCGCGGGAGTGTGTGATGGGACGGTGGGCTGGGAATTCACTTTTCTTGCTCCTGATTTCCGGAGCATGCATGTTCCCAGGACAAGATCAGACATGAAGACAGCTGTTATTTCATATCCACGTTGGAAACATCTTACGATAGAGCGGAAATATATTGTTCAAACTTTGATGCAAGGTTGCTGGAAATAAATTCAAAAGAAGAGCAGGTATGTGTCACACCGAGAGAGGAGATATCCTGACAATCACAAACTCACGGGGTCAGACACAGAGTGAAGCCCCCTCCCTACAAACAGTCCCATCACGCACTCCCGGGGTCAGAAGCAGAGAGAAGCTTCTGTGTGGCTTTCAATCACACACACCCGGAGTCAGACACAGTGTGAAAATCCCTCCACAACGTCCCATCTCACATTCCTGGGGTCAGACACAGAGTGAAGCTCCTTCCACACCGTCCCATCACACACTCCCGGGGTCAGACACAGAGTAAGGTTCTCTGTGTACCGCGACCTCAAACATTCCTGGGTTCAGCCACAGAGTGAACCTCCACCGTCCCATTGACATCAACGGGATCAGACACAGAGTGAATTCCACTCCACACCGTCTCAGACTCCAGGGATAAGACTCAGAGTAAACCTCCCTCCATCACACAGTTCCCGGGTCACATGCAAGGAAGTTCCCTCGACACCGTCCCATCACACACTCCCGTGGTCAGAGATTTGGTCAAACTACATCCACAACGTCACATCACACACTCCCGAAGTGAGATACAGAGTGAAGCTCCCGCACTACTGTCCCCTCGCACACTTCTGGTTTCTGACAGTGCGTGAAACTCCTATCATACAGTCCCGGGTGATGCACTGAGTGAAACTCCCTCCAAACATTTCGATCACACACACCCGGCTTCATGCAGAGTTAATCTTCCACTGCACTTTCGCATTACACACTCCGGACGTCAGATGGAGAGTGACCCTGCCTCTGCACAGACCTGTTACACTCTTCAGGGTTCATTCACAGAGTGCATCCTGCTGCACACCGCTCCCCACAGACTCCAGAGGTCAGTCACAGAGTGACGCTTCTTCCACATAGTCCCAGGACACACTTCCAGGGTCAGACACAGAGTGAATCTCCCTCCACACCGTCCTATGACACATTCCTTTAGTCAGACGCAGAGTGAAGCTCCCTGTCTCTGTAGACCAACGCACCTCACACTCACAGGTTCAGGTATTGAGAGAGGCCCCTTCTTAACATTGATCAACGACATTTAATTTCGCAGAATGTTGTTTCCAACGCTCTTGGCCCTCAGTACAGAAGATACTGGATTGGAAAATGCGGAAGCGGGTGAGTTTCGGACTGTTCCTGGATTGGGACTGGGTCAGTGGGATTAGTTTGGAGACAGAACAGGAGCTGTGGGAAGTGAGGGGGCCATGATAGTAGATTCGATTCTGACACAGGGCTGCGGGGGAGAGTGCGGGGAAGCGGCATCAATTTGGGGAGCGACACAGTTTCTGGGGATAAAGTGGGTTGTGGGATTAGTTTGGGTACCGACACGGGGCTGTGTGGAAAGGGCGATGCGGTGGGATTATTTTGGTGAATGTCTCGAATGTCATCCTGGAGCTGTTTTGACCCCGTTGAAATTGCTTATCCTTCTTTGATAGGGAAGAGGCTTCTAGTCTTATGGTCAAGGATTTCACTGGAACGTCCATCTGCGGTACCTGCGACTCGCACGAATGGAAATACCTTTGCAATCGTCAACACCGTTTCATCTGCGAGAAGTCAGCACATTTGTGCACGGATATTCCTGAAAAGATCCAGGATCTCTGTCAACAGTCCTTAGGGCCAACTTGAATCACATTACAATCGGTTTTCCTCCCCCGCCTCTCTTCCCCACTGTTATCCAACTCATCCTCAAATTCTCGCTTCACCCACTCTGTCTCTCCACCAACCATTCTCATCCACAACTCTCATCCCCTTCCCCCAACACTCTCCTACATTCCTCTTTCCCCACCAAACCCCTTCTTTCTCGCCATCTCTACCACTCTTCTCTCCTGCCTGCACCGTTCTCCACCCCTCCTCTTTAATCTCTCTCCCTCCTGTCCACCCACTCTCACCTCATTCATGTGCACTTTGGTTCACAGATTCCCCACCCTGGGATAAAAGACAGTGCGTATTCACTCTATCTGTGCCCCTCGGCGTTTTATACACCTCTATAATGTCACCCGTGCTCCCCAAAGAATAAACTCCTCACGCCAGCCCGGTCTCCACAACTCAGCCACTCGAATCCCGGCAACATCCTCGTAAATCTCCCTCTGCACTCTTTCCAGCTCATCTTTCATACAGCAGGGCGACCAGAAATGAACACAGTACTCCAAGTGTGGCCTCACCGATATCTTGTACAACTGCAATGTGACCTCCCGACCCCTGTACTCAGTGAAGACCAGCGTGCCACATGTCCTGTCCATCCGTATCGCGAGTTTTCCACCGGAATCACCATCTAATTTATTGTCTGTGATTTTACTACCTGAGAGTGATCATTTGCACGATCAATACTGCGCAAAGATGTAAATTTAATGTAAGGTACCAAAAAAAATACAGCAAATAGGGAAATATCGAGGGTTCTCGTGGATTCAGGAAGCGTTCAGTAATCTGATGGTGGAAGGGAAATAGCTTGTTTTAAATCGTTGAGTGCAGGTCGTCAGGCTCCTGTACCTCCTCCCTGATGGTAAGAATGATGACAGAGCATTTCCCGGGTGGTGAGAGTCCTCAGTAATGGACTCGGTTCCTCTTGAACCTGTCCTCGTTGGAGGGGAGCGTTTTGCCTGCGATGTTGTTGGCTGAGTCTAAAACTCTCTTCACCCTCTGACGACCCTGTGCGTTGCAGCCTCCACACCCGGCGGCGTTGCGACAAACCAGAATGCTCTCCGCCGTACATCCGGAGAAACACGCGAGTTTTCAGTGACAGACCACATCTCCTCAAACTCCTGACGTTGTAATCCCTTCTGTAAAGAGAGAGATATGGACGGTGGTGAAGGTACGTGCAGAGTGAGGACTTGAATACACTCAGACTCAGATTAGAAATAACCAAGACTAGAGTAAATAAATCCAAAGAGGAAATGGATCTCCTACGGTTGAGCACTGAGTGTTCAACACGAGACTGTTAACTACAGACATTCCACGAAGGAATGTGGTAGACAATAATTGGCAGTCTGACTCTCAAAGTGGAAAGTAACAGCTCTCCATACTCCGGGGAATGGGAGTGCAGAACTCGGATACATGTTCCATTGACGGTTAAACAACATGCTGTTCCAGTAAGCCATCACATTTGACTATGAGGTTCTCAAGACTGCCTCGAGCAAATTGATTGTGCAAGGTAAAGTCCCCCATGATAACTGCTGTTCCATTCTTACATGCCTCAGATATTCCTCTGTTTCCTGCCTGTGACACTGTAATGATATTATTCGGTGTATCATTGACAACTGTTACGTACCCCGCAACTGGGTGTCTAACCAGCAGAGACAGAAGAATTCGTGGGAGTCTGGTGGTACTATACTAAAGGTGTTTATTAATAAAATAAGCAAAATCATATCAATAATGCAAATATACATATAAAACAAGTTAGCAATAATAAACCTAGAAGTGTAGGAAAAATAATAATCAATAATAAACAAGCTCTATCGATGTCTAGGGGTAAATAAATTGTCATAGAAAAGTATAAAGTTCAGTTCAGTTCACGAGTGCTGATGTAGTTATAGTTGTATTGAAATCGTTGGAGAGAGAGAGAGAGAGAGAGAGAGAGAGAGAGGAGAGAGAGAGAGAGAGAGAGAGAGAGAGAGAGAGGAGAGAGAGAGAGAGAGAGAGAGAGAGAGAGAGAGAGTGAGAGAGAGAGAGAGAGAGAGAGAGCAAGATGTAACAACCTCAGTCAGGCAAACCTTCCTTTGCTTTCTTAATCCGTCGTATTGATGTGGTCATTCAGGTATGACCTCTCCGTCCTTCTGCTAGACCGTTCTTCTGTGGTGGACTCGTCACTCTGGCATGAGTGGACACACACACACACAAGTCCCCACCACCCTGCTTTAACACTGATAGCCTTAATGACCGACCTCCCGGTTTGGTCTCCGAAGCCCCCCACCTTTCTTGTGGGTTCCAACACTCAATCACTGTCCACTGGCGTGTCTGGAGGCGTGTCTCTCCAGACCTGTCTTTTATCCCTACTCACGGGGACTCAGCTATCTATCACTCCTGAATGACTGTGTCCATCAAATAAGGCCACTCCTTCAGTCCACTGAGGAATGTTTATGAGCAAACTACTGTCCTTTGCAGCGAAACAGTAAAATAATTCAAAAAGGAGTCACAATACGAATAATCAGCAATTCCCCCTCTCTCTTATCTGTCGCCGATGTTCTTGCTGGTTATTCCGTCTCTCTTTCTCATGGTCAGCATAGCAACAGTAATAGTTCGTGGTTCTCGGGGGGGGGTGGTTAACTCTGTACCCCATTCTCCATCAGGTCTGTTCATCACTCATAACACAACTAACACTAGCGATTTTTCCCCTTTGCTATTCGTTATCTCCACCCAGATGGAATCAACATTCTGCTCCTTAGATATTATTTCGTCTCGCACTATCGCCCTGAACTCATCCTTAATGAAGTTTTGCTACCCGACCACTTCGACCTTCTGCTTGTCTTTCTGTATTACCTGATACAGAGCCATTGAACCATAGAACATTACAGCACAGAAACGGGCCTTTTGGCCCTTCTTGGCTGTGCCGAAACATTTTTCTGCCTAGTCCCACTGACCTGCTGCTGGCCCAGATCCCTCCATACACTTCTCATCCATGTACCTGCCCACGTTTATCTTAAATGTTAGAAGTGAGCCCGAATTCATCCGGGCAGCTCATTGCACATTCCCACCACTCTCTGCGTGAAGATGCCACCCCCAATGTTCCCGTTTACTATTCCCCCTCCCACCCTTAACATTTGCCCTCTGTTTTTCTTTCTCCCGTAGCCTCAGTGGTAAAAGCCTGCTTGCATTCACCACTGTCTATACCCATTATAATTTTTATACACCTCTATCAAATCTCCCCTTATTCTTCTATGCTACAGGGAATAATGTCTCTAACCTATTCAACCTTTCTCTGTAACTCAGTTTCACAAGTCCCGGCAAAATCCCTTGCAACATCATCTGCTTTTCAACTTTATTAATATCCTTCCTGTAATTCGGTGACCGAAACGGCACACAATACTCCAAATTCGGCCTCACCAATGCCTTATACAACCTCACCATAACATTCCCAACTCTTATAATCAGTACTTTGATTTATAGATGCCAATGTAACCAAAGCTCTTTTTTACTACCCTATCTACCTGTGACACCACTTTTAGGGGAATTTTGTATCTATATTCCCCAGATCCCTTCCGTTTTACTGCGCTCCCAGTGCCCAACCATTTACCTTTTATGTTCTAACCTTGTTTTTTCCTTCCAAAAGTGCAATACCTCACACTTGTCTGTATGAAACTCCATCTGCCATTTTTCAAGCCCATTTTTCTAGCTGATCCAGATCCTTTTGCAAGTTTTAAAAACCTTCCTCACTGTCCACTGCACCTCCAATCTTTGTATTATCAGGAAATTTGCTGATCCAATGCGCGGTTTTCAGTGACAGACCAACATCTCCTCAAAACTCCTGACGTTGTAATCTCTTCTGTAAAGAGAGAGATATGGACGGTGGTGAAGGTACGTGCAATGCCAGGTCTAGAATACATTCAGACTCCGACTAGAAATAAGCAAGACTAAGGTAAATACATCCAAAGAGGACATGAAACTCTTACTGTTGAACACTGAGTCGACAACACGAGAGTCCTTAACTACAGGCATTCCAGAGCCACGAAGGAATATGGCACGCCATAAATTGTCAGTCTGACTCTCAAATGAAAAAGTTACAGCTCTCCATACCCCGGGGAATGGGATTGCCGAAGTAACATCATGTTCCATTGTAGGTAAAACAACATGCTGTTCCAGAAAGCCTTCACGTTTGCCGACTATCAATTTCCTCCGGACAGACTCGACAAATTGTAGTTTGTATATTTTGACTTCTTTGTAATCCGCCGAGGACCTCAAGCTGCTTATATAATATTGTTACGTATTCAGGCAACAATAAATATATGTGAGTTAGGCAAGGGTTTTCATAACAAATAACACGTTTATTAAACACTGAAAACGAAACCCCCCAAAAGTAAACAAACATTAACGTAACCGGAAATCAGCTGCTGTGCGGCAGCTTAAACAGTTCTTAAAGTGATGCAGCTCAAACAGTTCTTAAAGCGATGTTGCAAAACAGTTCATTAAAGTGGTATTGCCAAAAGTTCAAAATGCTCACAGTCCATTTAAGGAGAGACATTTTAAGACGATTTTAAGTTCTCTTTCACGTCGTTCTTCTTCAGTTTTCAAAGTCGAACTTTTCCCACGAAGAATTTTTATGAACCGTAACGGCTTAAAGGCACTGACATTTCCTTTATCACCATTCTCAAATCCTTTCTGGTCATCCCAGGGGATAACACGAGAATAGTCAACGAAATCCTTCCGAATAAGGATCAAACAAGGTCGAACCTGTTTCAACCACCGTCGAAATTCGATTCTCCCCGATCTTTAACTCCCGAACTCCGGTCTTCACTCTCCACTGATTCTTAACTAGCAGTATTGTAAAGAAACTGCTGGCAATGAACCTTTTAAACTTTAGGCATTGGATAAAACCTTCATCTTTCAACTAAACTGCGTCATCACATTAAATCACGCAGTGGCATGAAGTCAACATGGCAAATCCAGGCCACGAACTGCCCCCACCTCACAGGGAGGGGTCCTCCTCTTACAACCCTGATCTCTACTGGCGGGAAAATGACGTCACTCCCACCATCACAAGACCATTACCTTAAGATCCAGTATAGCTTCAACCCCAGTCACGTGACAAGGGTACCACTTGTCACGTGTCACGAGTACGTAAAAAATACATAAACTAAAACAATATACAATATCTAAATGTGTGTGTCTGTGTGTGTTTGTGTGTGTGTGTGTGTGTGTGTGTGTGTGTGTGTGTGTGTGTGTGTGTGAGTGTGTGTGTCTGTGTGTGTCTGTGTGTGTGTGTGTCTCTGCGTGCGTACGCGCCTAAGCATGGTGTACACTTGTACATAATGTTTGAATGTATTTGACTGATAACCTACATATTCTTGCTATCTTTTCTCAATATTCCTGGTTATTCTCAATATTCCTGGATTTCCTGGATTTCAGTGCTTTAAAAGAGATGGGGGGGGGAGGAGGGGTGGCATTACTGGTCAGGGATACTAATTACAGCTACAGAGAGGGTGGGCTAATGTAGCAGGATCCTCTATTGAGTCAGTATGGGTGGGAAGTCAGGAACAGGACTGGAGCAGTTACCTTCTACTGGGGATATTCTATCGGCCCGCTGGTAGCAGCAGAGATACCGAGGAGCAGATTGGGAGGCAGATTTTGGATAGGAGCAAAAATAACAGGGTTGTTATCATGGGTGACTTTAACTTCCCTAATATTGATTGGCACTTGATTAGTTCCAAGGGTTTAGATGGGGCCAGAGTTTGTTATGTGTGTCCAGGTTGGATTCTGTCACAGTATGTTGACAGGCCGACTAGGAGGAATGCCATAACAGATCTTGTATTAGGTAACGAACCGGGTCAGGTCACAGATATGTCAGTGGGTGATCATCTGGGGGGAGGGTGATCACCGCTCCCTGACATTTAGCATTATCATGGAAAAAGGATAGAATCAGAGAGGACAGGAAAATTCATTTGGGGAAGGTCAAATTATGAGACTATAAGAGCTAGAACTTGCGGGTGTGAATAGGGATGGCGTTTTTTGCAGGGAAAATGTACTATGGATATCCTGCAGAATGTTAGGGATAAATTTGTCCCGGTGAAGAAGAGAAAGGGGTGAAGGAACCATGAGTGACAAGTGAAGTCGAAAATCTAGTCAGGTTTAGGAAGAAGGCAGCATAAATGAGGATTAGGAAGCAAGATCAGATGGGGCTATTAGGAATACAGGGTAGCAAGAAAGAAGGTTAAGAAGGGGCTGAGAAGAGCAAGAAGTGGGTCATGAGAAAGCCTTGGCCAGTAGGGTAAAGGAAAACCCCAAGGCATTCTTCAATTATGTGAAGAACAAAAGGATGACAAGAGTAATGGTAGGACCAATTAGAGATAAAAGTGGAAAGATGTGTATGGAGGCTGTGGAGGTGAGCGTGGTGCACAATGAATACTTCTCTTCGGTATTCATCAATGAGAGGGAACTTGATGACGGTAAGGACAATACGAGTGAGGTCGATGTTCTCGGAGCATGTTGATATTAAGGAAGAGCAGGTGTTGGAGTTGTTAAAATACATTAGGACGGATAAGTCCCCGGGGCCTGACGGAACAATCCCTAGGCTGCTCCACGAGGCGAGGGAAGAGATTGCTGAGGCTCTGGCTAGGATCTTTAAGTCGTCGTTGTACACGGGAATGGTACCGAAGGTATTGGAGGGAGGCGAATGTTGTTCCCTTGTTCAAAAAAAAAAAGCAGTAGGGATTGTCCGGGTAACTATAGACCAGTGAGCCTTACGTCTATGGTGCGAAAGCTGTGGAAAAGATTCTTAGAGATAGGATCTATTGGCTTTTTAAAGAATCATGGTCTGATCAGGTATAGTCAGCATAGCTTTGTGAAGGGCAGATCGTGCCTAACAAGCCCGATAGAGTTTCTTTGAGGAGGTGCCCAGGCATATAGATGAGGGTAGTGCAATGGGTGTGATCTACATGGATTTTTAGTAAGGCATTTGACAAGGTTCTACACGGTAGGCTTATTCAGAAACTCAGAAAGCATGGGATCCAGGGAAGTTTGGCCAGGTAGATTTAGAATTGGCTTGCCTACAGAAGGCAGAGGGGTTGTGGTGCAGGGAGTACATTCAGATGGGGAGGGCTGGTGACTAGAGGTATCCCACAGGAATTTGTTCTGGGACTTCTACTTTTGGTGATTTTTATTAACGACCTGGTTGTGGCGGTAGAAGGGAGGTTTGGCAAGTTTGCAGACGACACAAAGGTTGGTGGTGTTGTAGATAGTGTAGAGGATTGTCGAAGATTGCAGAGAGACATTGATAGGATGCAGAAGTGGGCTGAGCAGTGGCAGATGGAGTTGAACCCGGAGAAGTGTGAGGTGGTACACTTTGGAAGGACAATTCAAAGGCAGAGTACAAAGTAAATGGCAGGGAATACTTGGTAGTGTGGAGGAACAGAGGGATCTGGGGGTACATGTCCAGAGATCCCTGAAAGTTGCCTCACAGCGTAGATATGGTAGTTAAGAAAGCTTACGGGGTGTTAGCATTCATAAGTCGAGGGATAGAGTTTAAGAAACACGATGTAATGATGCAGCCTCTATAAAACTCTGGTTCGGCCCACACTTGGAGTACTGTGTTCAGTCTGGTCGCCTCACTATAGGAATGATGTGGAAGCATTGGAAAGGGTACAGAGGAGATTTACCAGGATGCTGCCTGGTTTAGAGAGTTTGGATTATGATCAGAGATTAAGGGAGCTTGGGCTTTACTCTGTGGAGAGAAGGAGGATGACAGGAAACATAATAGAGGTGCACAACATATTAAGAGAATAGACAGAGTGGACGGCCAGCGCCTCTTCCCCAGGGCACCACTGCCTCAGTACAAGAGGACGTGGCTTTAATTTAAGGGGAGTGAAGTTCAAGGGGGATATCAGAGGAACGTTTTTCACTCGACAGTGGTTGGTGCGTGGAATGCACTGCCTGAGTCAGTGGTGGAGGCAGACACACTAGTCAATTTAAAGAGACTACTGGGCAGGTATATGGAGGAATTTATGGTGGGGCGTTATGTGTGAAGCAGGGTTTGAGGGTCAGCACAACATTGTGGGCCGAATGATCTGTAATGTGCTGTACTATTCTATGTTCTATGTTCTATTTTATACATATTATGTACACTGCTATTATATACACTGTTGGTGTTGTGTTTAGCAGCTTGGTCCTGGCTGTATTCATGGGCATTCATGTGTGATGGAATTGCAATTAAACTTAAATTGAATTCAATTGAAATAAAATGAAACCGTCTCGTCTGTAGGGGTCGCACCTTCTGAGGAAGAGAGCCAGGTAATAAACATATCTGAATAATTCGTTTCAAACCTAACTCTTCAGGCACATTTTAAAGTGAAAGTCCTTTCTAATTTTGGCCACACCCTTCACCTACATAAGTTTAGAGAACCGGCTCCCTTTTACTAACTATATACCGGCGACTACAAAGACCACAAACCATCGAGGAATCTCGAACTCGTCCACAGAACATATTTCCCATCTCCTCTAACAAAGACAAATCTATCGATACAGCTCGCCACATCTCACTCCCTTCCCTGCTGAGCCACAGAGCCATAGTCACTGCCAGAGACCTGACCGGTGAGATTTTCCTCTGCTTGTCATTTGCACCTCTCTCCTCCCATCCAGAAGTATCCAAAGTGGTCTACCTGTTATTGAGCGGGTTGGCCACAGGGGGTTTCTGCACTGGCTTTTGCTATTTACCCACTTTCAATTTCCTGTCTGTCACCCAGATTCCTGTATCTTACATTTGTAAATACCTCTCTGTATATCCTTCCTAGCACCCCCCGCAGCTTCCCGAATGATCCCGAGTTCATCCAGTTCCAGTTCCAACCCTGTAACGCAGTGTGATAGAAGGTGCAGCTGGAGGACCTTCTGACAGGTGAAGATGTCGGGTACTCTTGAGATCTCCCTGCCTTCCCACAAATCGCAAGAGGTGCATTCAACTCTCCTGCCAGACATTGCTACTGCTCTGATTTTGCGATTACAAATAAGAAACAATAATTAAACTGAAAACAAATCAACCAACAGTTCTGTGCCGTCTCTCTCCCAAGAATCTCCTTCTTGAAGATTGAAAGAGATAAACCCTCTAAATTCCACTCTGATCCGATTTCGCGCCTCTCTTTCCATCTGTTCCGGCTCATCGCCCACACACACACACACAACACACACACACACACACACACACACACACACACACCACACACACACACACACACACACACACACACACATTCAAACACTGAGTGAAAAGCTCCCTCCACACATCCTACATTCCCCAATCTTGCTCTGTTCCCTTTCTGTCCTTCAGTGTTTCGTACAGTATGTATAGCTTCTCGCTCTTGGACAACATACTTTGAACTGCTGTTTTGCCAATCACTAGTCACTATGAACCCAATCGCGCATCCCTGGATCAGACACAAAATGAATCTCCCTCCAGACCGTCCCATCATATACTCCCGGGGTCAGACACAGAGTGAATCTCACTGCACACCATCCCATCACAGACTCCCGTTGTCAGACAAGTACTGAAGCTCCCTCCATACCGTTTCATCACACACACCCGTGGGTCTGTCAGAGAGTGTGAAGCTCCCTACACACCATCCCATCAAACACTCCCGAGTTCAGAAACAGAGTGGAGCTCCTTCAACACTGACACATTACACACTCCTGGGGTCAGACACAGAGCGAAACTCCCTCCATACCGACGCATCACAAACCCCTGAACTTAGACACTGGGTGACACTTTCCGTGGATCGTCGGTGCGGGCAGCGGAGCGGGAGTAAGGAGTGCTCGAGACGACTGGAGGTCGAGGATCGGAGGATCAGCCGTTGTAGGTAGGCCGAGACCCTCGGACCTTCCTGGAGAGTACCTGTGGAGGAAGGTAACATTCCGCAGACGCGGATGACGTCAGCGGCGAGCGCGGGAGCAGAGTCCTGGGCTTTGGCTCAGCGGGCTTCGGTACAAGAGGACTTCGGCAAGAAGCCTGCTTTTCATTTATTCTGACTAATCTGGGATCAGGTAATGGGGGAGACGGTTAGAGCAGTGCTGTGCTCCGTATGCAGTATGTGGGAGGTCAAGGTCAACACAGTTGTCCCTGATGACCACACCTGCAAAAGGTGCATCCAGCTGCAGCTCCTATCAGACCGAGTTAGGGAATTGGAGCAGGAGCTGGATGAACTACGGATCATTCGGGAGGCAGAGGCAGAGATAGATAAGAGTTATCAGGAGGCACACACAGAAAAGACAGGAGGTAGGCAAATGAGTGACGGTCAAGAGAGGCAGGGGGAGCAGACAGAGACATCATAGCACCCCTGTGGCCGTTTCCATCAAAAATAAGTATACGTTTTGGATACTGTTGGTGGGGATGACCTACCAGGAACAAGTTGCAGTGGTCCTGTCTCAGGCACTGAGGTTGGACCCTTGACTAGGAAGGGGAGGAGGGAAGAGAAGAGAGCGGTATTGATAGGGGATTCTATAGTCATGGGGGCGGATAGGAGATTTTGTAGGGAAGATTGGGAGTCCCGGTTGGAATGTTGCTTCCCTGGTGCCGGGGTCCGAGACATCTCAGATCGGGTGCAGGTTATTCTCGAGAGGGAGGGCAGGAATCAGATGTTGTGGTCCATGTAGGGACCAATGACGTGGGTAGGATGAGTGAGGGGTCCTGCGTAGTGAGTTCAGGGAGTTAGGTGCGAAGCTGAAGGGCAGGACCTCCAGGGTAACAATCTCAAGATTGCTACCTGTGCCACGTGCGAGTGAGGCAAGGAACAGAAGGATTATACAGATTAATACGTGGCTGAGAGGATGGTGCAGGAGGGAGGGCTTCATGTTTGTAGACAATTGGGCTTTGTTCAGGGAAGGTGGGATCTGTTCCGACCGGACGGTTTACACCTGAACTGGAGCGGTACTAACATTCTTGCAGGAAAGTTTGCTCGTGCTTCCTGGGGGTGGGGGAGGGGGAGGGGGTTTAAACTAAATTTGCAGGGTGCCGGGATCCAGAATGTGAGAGTGGATAGCGAGATGAAGAATAAACGACAGGTGGGGGACTACACGGGTTCCGGAATATTAAGTGTTTAGCAGAGAAAGGTGAGGCGGAACAAGTGATAAGGAGGACACAAGTATAGAGGGATGATCTGACGGAACATGGAGATAAATGTGCAGAAAGAATAAGTAAATTTAGGAAGGACAACAAAATTCTAGGGGCGTATAGCCCGATGGGAGCTCGGGAGCTTTGTTAAGCACAATAGGCAGATATTCAAACAGAGAGAGGAGAAATGGGCTAAAAAATTCTATATCCGAATGCAGGAAGTGTCAGAAATAAGGCGGATGAGCTTGAAGCTCAGGTGCGAATGGGTAACTATGATCCTGTTGGGATAACGGAGACATGGCTGCTGGGAGATCAGACCAGGGAAATTAATGTACAAGGGTATACGTGCTATCGTAAGGACAGAAATATGGCAGAGGGGGTGGGGTGGCCCTGTTGGTGAGGAATGAAATTCAGTCCTTTGTAAGGGGGGACATAGGATCAGGAGAAGTGGAGTCTGTGTGGATAGAATTGAGGAACAGTAAGGGCAAAATGACTCTAATGGGTGTTGTCGATAGGCAACCAAACAGTAGCATGGATATTGGGTGCAAGTTGAATAGGGAGTTAAAATTGGCATGTGGCATTGGTAATGTCGCAGTAGTTATGGGGGATTTCAACATGCAGGTGAACTGGGAGAATCATGTTGGTGCTGGGCCCCAGGATAGGGAGTTTGTAGAGTCCCTACGGGATGCATTCTTGGAACAGCTTGTACGAGAGCCGACCAGGGACAAGGCTATTCTGGATTTAGTGTTATGTTATGAACAGGATTTGATAAGCGATCTTGCACCTATTGTCTATTGGCACACACAGATATTCAGAGAGAAATTGAAGATTCCTCCTGGGCCCCTTCAGAAACTCCCATCTTCAGAAGCTCCTTCCCTCTCACCAATCCGCAGAACTCCGCCGGTCCGGCAGTCTCAATTTGTGAGTCCGGCTCGGAGAACGTGCGTGTGTTTGGGGTTCAGAAGGTGTGCAGGAAACAGCAGAGAATTGGAAGAGGGGTAGTTTTGGTGGGAGCGCGGACGTGGTGATGTGTTAGCAATCACTGGTATGAACTGTAATCGAACCAAACGATCGGCCTGTTGACACAGAGCAGGGCTGATAACCGAGACAACGATGTACGGTGGAAGGGGCCTGGATGGTGAAACAAACGAAATCACCTCTCCCCCTTCCACCCAAGAAACCCGTATAAACGGAGAGAGGGAAACGTGAGGAGGAGGGAGAGGAATAATGGAACCTCGGAGGAAGAGCAGGGGATGAAGCGGGTCAGGGAGACGAGGAGAGGAGTTGGGGAAGGAGGATATAACGGAGACTCCACGGAGTGTAGCGGACAGAGGGTTGATGGAGACAGGATGTGTAGAAGAAGATGGCGGTGGCGGAGTCGGGGAGGGCTGTAGGGGAAGTCGCGGCTGACGGGTGACGAGGATGGTCGTCTCGAGGCAGGGCTGACGACGAAGTGGATCGTAGGGGAGGGAAGGAATACAAGGAAGGGTGCAGGGACTGCTGGTGTTGACAGAGACTGGCTAAGTGTGGAACAGCGAGGGGGACATGGAGACGAGCAAGAGAAGAATGGAGGGGACTGGGTAACTGGACCGTGGAGTTGTGGAGAAGATGGAGACAGTCATGGCGACCGGGGAGGATTTTAGTGGAAGGATGGTTGACGTAAAACAATAGGGTGAAGGGGAGGGAGGACACGGTGGACTCGTGGTGTTTGAGTAAGTACACGAGTTGGGAAGTCATGTTGCAGTTGAAGAAGACGTTGGAGAGGGGCGCATTGTTCGGCTCTGCTCGACCCTTTCTCTTCTGTGACACACACCGATATCTCCCCACCGGTCACCCCTTTGGCCACACTGTGAGCAAAAAACCCCACCCTTGTCGTGGGCAACACAAAGACAGACAGACAGAAATACTTTATTGATCCCGAAGGAAATTGGGTTTCGTTACATTCGCACCAACCAAAAATAGTGTAGAAATATAGCAATATAAAACCATAAATAATTAAATAATAATAAGTAAGTTATTCCAAGTTTAAATATCCAGGATCAGCCTATTGGCTCAGAGTGTCTGACACTCTGAGGGAGGTGTTGCAAAGTTTGATGACCACAGGCAGGACAAAATTCCTATGACGCTCTGTGTTGCATCTCGGTGGAATGAGTCTCTGGCTGAATGTACTCCTGTGCCTAAACAGTATATTATGGAGGGGATAGGAGACATTGCCCAAGATGGCATGCAACTTGGACAGCATCCTCTTTTCAGACACCACCGTCAAAGAGTCCAGCTCCACCCTCACAACATTACTGGCCTTACGAATGAGTTTGTTGATTCTGTTGGTGTCTGTTACCCTCAGCCTGCTGCCTCAGCACACAACAGCAAACATGATAGCACTGGCCACCACAGACTCGTTGAACATCCTCAGCATCGTCCGGCAGATGTTAAAGGACCTCAGTCACCTCAGGAAATAGAGACGGCGCTGACCCTTCTTGTAGACAGCCTCAGTGTTCTTTGACCAGTCAGTTTATTGTCAATTCGTATCCGCAGGTATTTGTAATACCACACCGTCCCGGGGTAATACACACTCCCGGGGTCAGACACAGAGTGAAGTTCCCTCCACACCGTACAATTACCCACATCCCGATTTGTAAAGAGATTGAAACTCCCTTCCTCCGTCTCTGCCCACTCACCTTCCGATGGAGACGGTGAGTCCGGTTTTACGAGCTGCACATTCATGTAAGTCTCGGTCTGTCCTCCTGTCGAGGATCCTCTGCGTCTCTGAGCTCAGCAAGGAGAAGTACCCGTTGTCAGAGGAAGCCCGTGTTGACAAGGGGTTCAGACCGACACAAACATACAAAAGATGAGCGGCTGATAAAGCCAGGAGCCGAGAGCAGTGGAAGGAAGTGCTGGGCAGGAGGCAGATTAAGGGTATGAGAGGGGGTGCTCTGGAGAGATGAGAGTGGCGGAGAAACGAGTAGTGGGAGTCAGGAGTTAGAACATAGAATAGTAAAGCATATTACTGGCCCTTCGGCCCACAATGTCGTACAGACCCGCAAACCCTGCCAACCATATAATCCTCAAAATTCAATTCCGCCATATACCTGTCTGGTAGTCTCTTAAACTTCACTAGTGTATCTGCCTCCACCACTGACTCAGGCAGTGCATTCCACGCACCAACCACTCTCTGAGTGAAAAACCTTCCTCTAATATCCACTTGAAATTCCATCCCATTACCTTAAAACCATGTCCTCTTGTACTGAGCAGTGGTGCCCTGGGGAAGAGGCGCTGACTGTCCACTCTGTCTATACCTCTTAATATATTGTACACCTCTATCATGTCTCCTCTCATCCTCCTTCTCTCCAAAGAGTAAAGCCCAAGCTCCCTTAATCTCTCATCATAATCCATTCTCTCTAAACCAGGCAACACCCTGGTAAATCTCCTCTGTACCCTTTCCAATGCTTTTACATCCTTCCTATAGAGAAGCGTTGGACACTGCTGCAAGTGTGGCCTAACTAGTGTTTTATAGAGCTGCATCATTACATCGTGTCTCTTAAAATATATATCCCTCAACTATTGAAGCTAACACCCCATAAATGTTCTTAACCACTCTATCTACCTGTGAGGGAACTTTCAGGGATCTTTCGACATGTACCCCCCAGATCCCTCTGCTTCTCCACACTACCTATCCTGCCATTTACTTTGTACTCTGCCTTGGAGTTTGTCCTTCCAACGTGTACCACCTCTAACTTCTCCGGTTGAACTCCATCTGACACTTCTCAACCCACTTCTGCATCCTATCAATGTCTCTCTGCAATCGTCGACAATCCTCTACACCGTCTACAATACCACCAAATTTTGTGGTGTTAGCAAACTTGCCAACCCACCCCTCTACCCCCCACATCCATGTCGTTAATAAAAATCACGAAAAGTGTAGGTCACGGAACAGATCTTTGTGGGACGCCACTAGTCAGAACTCACCAATCTGAATGTACTCCCTCCACCACGACCCTCTGCCTTCTGCAGGCAAGCCAATTCTGAATCCACCTGGCCAATCTTCCCGGGATCTCATGCCTTCTGACGTGGGAAGATTGAACTTTGTCAAAAGCCGTGTAAAAATCCCTGTTGATCACATCTACTGCACGACTCTCATCTGTATGCCTGGTCACCTCCTCAAAGAACCCTATTAGGCTCGTTAAGCACGATCTGCCGTTCACAAAGCCATGCTGACTGTCCCTGATCAGACCATGATTTTCTAAATGCCGACAGATCCTATCTCTAATAATCTTTTCGAACAGCTTTCCCATTACAGATGTAAGGCTCACAGGTCTATAATCACCTGGACTATACCTACTACATTTTTTGAACAAGGGGACAACATTCGCCTCCCTCCAATCCTTCGGTACCATTCCCGTGGACAACGAGGACATACAGATCCTAGCCAGAGTCTCAGCAATCTCTTCCGTCGCCTCGTGGAGCAGCCTGGGGAGTATTCCATCAGGCCCCGGGGACTTATCCGTCCTAATGTATTTTAACAACTCCAACACCTCCTCTCCGTTAATACCAACATGCTCCAGAACATCAACCTCAGGCATATTGTTCTAAACGTCACCAAGTTCACTCTCAGTGGTGAATACTGAAGAGAAGTTTTCATTGAGGACCTCACTGACTTCCACAGCTTCCAGGCACATATTTCTAATCGGTCCTACCTTCCCTCCTGTCATTCTTTTGTTCTTCAAATAATTGAAAAACACCTTGTTTTCTTTTTCTTTACACTACTCGCCAAGGCCTTCTCATGCCCCCTTCTTGCTCTTCTCAGCCACTTTTTAAGCTCCTTTCTTGCAACCCTATATTCCTCAATAGGCCCTCCTGATCCTTGTTTCCTAAACCTCATATATGCTGTCTTCTTCCACGTGACAAGATTTTCCACTTCACTTGTCACCCATGATTCCTTCACCCTAACATACTTTATCTTCCTCACCGGGACAAATTTATCCCCAACATCCTGCGAGAGATCCTTAAACATCGACCACATGTCCATAGTACATTTGTCTGCAAAAGCATCATCCCAATTTACACCCGCAGTTCTGGACTTATACCCTCTTAATTTGCCCTTCCACAATTTAAAATTTTCCTGTCTTCTTTGATTCTATCCTTTTCCATGATAATGCTAAAGGCCAGAGAGCGGTGATCACTGTCCTCCAGATGCTCACCCACTGACAGATCTGTGATCTGACCCGGTTCGCTACCTAATTCTAGATTTACAATGGCATTCCCCCTAGTCGGCCTGTCAACATACTGTGACAGGAATCCATCCTGGACACAGATAACAGACTCTGCCCCATCTAAACCCTTGGAAATAATCAAGTACCAATCAATATTAGGGAAGTTAAAGTCACCCATGTTAACAACCCTGTTACTTTTGCACCTTTCCAAAATCTGCCTCCTAATCTGCTCCTCGGTATCTCTGCTGCTACCAGGGGGCCTATAGATTACCGCCAATAGAGTATCTGCTCCCTTCCTGTTCCTGACTTTCATCCATACTGACTCAAAAGAGGATCCTGCTACATTACCCACCCTTCCTGCAACTGTAATTGTATCCCTGACCAGTAATGTCACCCCACTTACCCTTTCTCCCCCTCTCTATCCCCTTTAAAATACTGAAATCCAGGAATATTGAAAATCCATTCCGGTTCTGGTTCCAGCCAAGTCTCCGTAATGGCCACTACATCATAATTCCATGTATGTATCCAAGCTCTCAGTTCATCACCTTTGTTCCTGATTCTCCTTTCATTGAAGTACTGAGAGAGAGGAGAGTGAGGGGTTAGGTTAGGTTTTGGCGGAAAGAGAGTCGTGGGATACTGGGGTCAGAAAGGTGCAGGCGAATGAAAGAAGGGTATGTCGAGAAGTGGGAGAGAATGGAGAGAGAGGGTGTTAGAAATAGAGAGGGTGGATTCTTGGAGAGAAACTAGAAGAAAGAGTGAGTGAGAAAAGAAACGGTGATCTAACCGGGGAAAGCAGGAGACGAGAGAGAGAGAGAGAGAGAGAGAGAGAGAGAGAGAGAGAGAGAGAGAGAGAGAGAGAGAGAGAGAGAGAGAGAGAGAGAGAGAGAGAGAGAGAGAGAGAGAGAGAGAGAGAGAGAGAGAGAGAGAGACCGACAGAGACGGGCGAAGGAAGAGATGCAGGAGAGAAAGCGCTACAGAGAGAGAGGAAGATGCAGGAAAGAGACGATTGAGGAAAAGGAATATGGAAATTGGAAGGCCATAGGAAGAGAAGACGGGAGAGAGAAAGGCATGGAAGAAGGGGAAGAGTAAGGTTAACGAGTGAACAGGAAGTTAAAAACGGATTGAGATGTTGCCTTTACTATTCAAGTTATTTGCTACCAACCCCCATCCCCTACCCCGAACTCCAGTTGATTCAGACGCTTTCTGAACTTGAAACCACGGCCCTGGGACAAACACGCAACACCTAGCGAATTAACCGAGCCCCCTCCCATCGAGAAGACGTCAGGTCAACAAATTGCCCTTTTAAGACAGAAGCACTTATCAAAGAAAGCATATATTTAGATATTGAAGTTCACAGAAACCAACACACGCTGCGCGGTGTCTGCGGTTAGACTCTCTTCACCCATTGGCCCATAATCTGGCGTGTTTTCAGTATCTCAGAGGAGTATTGAAAGCGTGCGGCTACACTGACTGGGCCGTCAAACAGACAGCAAAATATAAAAATAGCAGTGACGTCAGCCCAGCAGACACAGTTCATCAGTTCCCTCAAAAAGCTCCATCACCTTCTGTCTATCATTTTCTCTCTCTGCATCCCTCACTCTCCCCTCACTATCTCCCTATTTCTCTCCCATGAATGCTTCTAAACTGCTTCAATTTTACCTCTCTCCAGCTCACTCCTTGTCCCTCCACTCACCCTCTCTCATCTGCCTTTCTGAATCACTGCCCACCTCACTGATCCTCTTTTTGTCTCCCCACCCTCTCGACCACACTTTCTCTCCTCCCACTCTCTCCCGCTCACAGTGAACGTTCACGGGACTGAAATGTGACCGGGCCGTCTGTCCCTTTCCCCGGAAATGCGCCGTCGAAGGGACAGTGGGGATTAGTTACATCTTCCACGGTAGGTAATGGCGGAGGTGAGTGCGCTGTGCTGGAGCTGGTGTGTGTGTGTGTGTGTGTGTGTGTGTGTGTGTGTGTGTGTGTGTGTGTGTGTGTGTGTGTGTGTGTGTGTGTGTGTGTGTGTGTGTGTGTGTGTGTGTGTGTGTGTGTGTGTGTGAGAGAGAGAGAGAGAGTGAGAGAGGAGAGAGAGAGAGAGAGAGAGAGAGAGAGAGAGAGAGAGTCTCGGCACCGTCCGACCAAACACACCCCGGGACAATCTTATTGCAGTTCCCTCCACACCGTCACATTGCCCACTCGTGGGGTAAGACACAGAGTGAATCTTCACCCACAGCGCCCCATCGCACATAACCGGGGTCTAACACAGAGTTAATCTCCCTCCACACCGTCCCAGCACACTCTCCCGAGGTCAGATACAGTTTGACGATCCCTACATACAGTCCCATCACACTCTCCCATGGTCAGACACAGAGTAAATCTGCCGCGTCACAGTCCGAAGACACAGTAACGGATTCAGAAGCAGAGTGAATCTCGCTCTTCACTCCTTCTCTCCCCTCTCACCTATCACCAGCACTTCAATTTTCCTGTAGTCTCCAACAGTGCCTGGGAGATTAAAAGTTTGTGTGACACGAGAAGTAGATCTTAGGAGAGAGGGGGAGGCGGGAGAGGGCAGTGGACAGGTGGTGAGTTTGCAGTTACTAGGAGGAAGAGGTGTGAAACCACACGACTGGCCTGAACTCGCAGAGACGCAGAGGAGCAGAGAACCGAGAGATCGATATCCGGTAGAAGTCAGCAGATGTAACACCAAAGCTGTGGTGGGAGCTTCACTCTGTGTCTGACCCCGGGAGTGTGTGATGGGACGGTGTGGAGGGAGATTAACACTGTGTCTGACCCCGGGAGTGTGAGATGGGACGGTGAGGAGGGAGATTCACTCTGTGTCTGACCCCGGGAGAGTGTGATGGGACGATGTGGAGGGAGATTCACTGTGTGTCTGACCCCGGGAGTTTGTGATGGGACGGTGTAGAGGGAGATTCACTCAGTGTCTGACCACGGGAGTGCGTGATGGGACGGTGCGGAGGGAGATTCACTCTGTGTCTGAACTCGGGAGTGTGTGATGGGACGGTATGGAGGGAGATTCACTCTGTGTCTGACCCCGGGAGCGTGTGATGGGACGGTATGGAGGGAGATTCACTCTGTGGCAGACCCCGGGAGTGTGTGATGGGACGGTGCGGAGGGAGATTAACACTGTGTCTGAACACGGGAGTGTGAGATGGGACGGTGAGGAGGGAGATTCACTCTGTGTCTGACCCCGGGAGAGTGTGATGGGACCGTATGGAGGGAGATTCACTCTGTGTCTGACCGCGGTAGTGTGTGATGGGACGGTGTGGAGGGAAATTCACTCTGTGTCTGACCCCTGTAGTGTGTGATGGGACGGTGGGGAGGGAGCTTCACTCTGTGTCTGTCCCCGGGAGTGTGTGATGGGATGGTGTGGAGGGATATTCACTCTGTGTCTGTCCCCGGGAGTGTGTGATGGTACGGTATGGAGGGAGCTTCACTCTGGGTCTGATCCCGGGAGTATGTGATGGGACGGTGTGGAGGGAGATTCACTCTGTGTCTGTCTCCGGGGGTGTGTGATGGGACGGTGTGGAGGGAGATTCACTCTGTGTCTGACCCCGGTAGTGTGTGATGGGACGGTGTGGAGGGAGCTTCACTCTGTGTCTGACCCCAGGTGTCTGTGATGGGACGGTATGGAGGGAGATTCACTCTGTGTCTGTCCCCCGGAGTATATGATGGGTCCGTTCGGAGGGAGATTCACTCTGTGTCTGACCCCGGGAGTGTGTGATGGGACGGTTTGGAGGGAGCTTCACTCTGTGTCTGTCCCCGGGAGTGTGTGATGGGACGGTGTGTAGGGAGATTCACTCTGTGTCTGACCACGGGAGTGTGTGATTTGACGGTATGGAGGGAGCTTCACTCTGTGTCTGTCCCCGGGAATGTGTGATGGGACGGTGTGGAGGGAGATTCACTCTGTGTCTGACCACGGGAGTGTGTGATGGGACGGTGTGGAGGGAGATTCACTCTGTGTCTCACCACGGGAGTGTGTGATTTGACGGTATGGAGGGAGCTTCACTCTGGGTCTGATCCCGGGAGTATGTGATGGGACGGTGTGGAGGGAGCTTCACTCTGTGTCTGTCCCCGGGAGTGTATGATGGGACGGTGTGGAGGGAGATTCACTCTGTGTCTGACCACGGGAGTGTGTGATGGGACGGTGTGGAGGGAGATTCACTCTGTGTCTGTCCCCGGGAGTGTGTGATGGGACGGTGTGGAGGGAGATTCACTCTGTGTCTGACCCCAGGAGAGTGTGATGGGACGGTGTTGAAGCATCTTACTCTATGTCTAACGCAGTTTGTACGTTCTGGGTTTGTGTTTTGGGATCTTATGGGGTGTTGCAGAGTCTAAAAAGGGCAATCTATTGCTCTGACGTCTTTCTGCCGTCTTCCGGATGGGAGCGGGCTCGGTTACTTCGGTTAGTGTCGAGGGTTTGTCCCGAGGACGTGGATTCTAGACCACAGAGTGTTTGAATGAACTGAAGTTTGGGGTTGGGGGTCGGGGGGGTGGGGGTTGGTTGCAAATCTCTCGGACAGTAAAGTCACTGCCTGAGTAACAACATATACGTCCGTCTTCCCCTCACTGCTTACTCATCATCCTTCACTCTCCCCCTTCTTTCATTCCTTTCTTTCTCCCACCTTCTCTTCCTATTTCCCCCCATCTTCCATATTCCGTCTCCCTCAATTGTCCCTTCCCTGCTTCCCTCCTCTCTCTCTGCAACACTTTCTCTCCTCCCTCTCTTCCTTCGCCACTCCCTGTCCGTTTATCTCTCTCTCTCCTTCTTAGTTTTCCTCCGTTAGCTCGCCATCCTATCTCAGTTTCTCCCCCGACTTCTCTCCAAGAATCCACCCTGACTATTTCTAACCCTCTCTCTCCATTCTCTGCCACTTCTCGACCTCCCCTTCTTTAATTCCGCTCCCTCTTTCTGATGCCTGTAACCCACGCCTCTCTTTCCACCAAACCCTAAACTTCCCCTCAGTCACCCGGCGCTCTGTACCTCCCCACTCACACTACTCCCCCACCCCGCCGCTTACATCGCTCCATACCACCCCCTCTCACACCCTCCACCTCCCTCCTGCCTGGCGCTTCCGCCCCATGCTCTCGGGCACTCTCTTTGTCAGCAGCCCATCCGGTGTTTGTCTGAGTCGGTCTGATCCGCCTGTCAACACAGGCTTCCTCTGACAACGGTTACTTCCCCTCGCTGAGCTCAGAGACGCAGAGGATCCTCGACAGGATGGACGGCAGCGAGACTTACATGAATGTGCAGCTGGTAAAACCGGACTCACGGTCTTCATCGAGAGGTGAGTGCGGCAGAGACGGAGGAAAGGAGTTTCACTCTTTCTAACTCGGGGAATTTCACTTTGTGTCTGACCACGGAAGTGTGTGACGGGACGGTGTGGAGGGAGATTCACTCTGTGTCTGACCCCGGGGGTGTGTGATGGGACGGTGTGGAGGGAGATTCACTCTGTGTCTGTCTCCGGGGGTGTGTGATGGGACGGTGTGGAGGGAGATTCACTCTGTGTCTGACCCCGGTAGTGTGTGATGGGACGGTGTGGAGGGAGCTTCACTCTGTGTCTGACCCCAGGTGTCTGTGATGGGACGGTATGGAGGGAGATTCACTCTGTGTCTGTCCCCCGGAGTATATGATGGGTCCGTTCGGAGGGAGATTCACTCTGTGTCTGACCCCGGGAGTGTGTGATGGGACGGTTTGGAGGGAGCTTCACTCTGTGTCTGTCCCCGGGAGTGTGTGATGGGACGGTGTGTAGGGAGATTCACTCTGTGTCTGACCACGGGAGTGTGTGATTTGACGGTATGGAGGGAGCTTCACTCTGTGTCTGTCCCCGGGAATGTGTGATGGGACGGTGTGGAGGGAGATTCACTCTGTGTCTGACCACGGGAGTGTGTGATGGGACGGTGTGGAGGGAGATTCACTCTGTGTCTCACCACGGGAGTGTGTGATTTGACGGTATGGAGGGAGCTTCACTCTGGGTCTGATCCCGGGAGTATGTGATGGGACGGTGTGGAGGGAGCTTCACTCTGTGTCTGTCCCCGGGAGTGTATGATGGGACGGTGTGGAGGGAGATTCACTCTGTGTCTGACCACGGGAGTGTGTGATGGGACGGTGTGGAGGGAGATTCACTCTGTGTCTGTCCCCGGGAGTGTGTGATGGGACGGTGTGGAGGGAGATTCACTCTGTGTCTGACCCCAGGAGAGTGTGATGGGACGGTGTTGAAGCATCTTACTCTATGTCTAACGCAGTTTGTACGTTCTGGGTTTGTGTTTTGGGATCTTATGGGGTGTTGCAGAGTCTAAAAAGGGCAATCTATTGCTCTGACGTCTTTCTGCCGTCTTCCGGATGGGAGCGGGCTCGGTTACTTCGGTTAGTGTCGAGGGTTTGTCCCGAGGACGTGGATTCTAGACCACAGAGTGTTTGAATGAACTGAAGTTTGGGGTTGGGGGTCGGGGGGGGTGGGGGTTGGTTGCAAATCTCTCGGACAGTAAAGTCACTGCCTGAGTAACAACATATACGTCCGTCTTCCCCTCACTGCTTACTCATCATCCTTCACTCTCCCCCTTCTTTCATTCCTTTCTTTCTCCCACCTTCTCTTCCTATTTCCCCCCATCTTCCATATTCCGTCTCCCTCAATTGTCCCTTCCCTGCTTCCCTCCTCTCTCTCTGCAACACTTTCTCTCCTCCCTCTCTTCCTTCGCCACTCCCTGTCCGTTTATCTCTCTCTCTCCTTCTTAGTTTTCCTCCGTTAGCTCGCCATCCTATCTCAGTTTCTCCCCCGACTTCTCTCCAAGAATCCACCCTGACTATTTCTAACCCTCTCTCTCCATTCTCTGCCACTTCTCGACCTCCCCTTCTTTAATTCCGCTCCCTCTTTCTGATGCCTGTAACCCACGCCTCTCTTTCCACCAAACCCTAAACTTCCCCTCAGTCACCCGGCGCTCTGTACCTCCCCACTCACACTACTCCCCCACCCCGCCGCTTACATCGCTCCATACCACCCCCTCTCACACCCTCCACCTCCCTCCTGCCTGGCGCTTCCGCCCCATGCTCTCGGGCACTCTCTTTGTCAGCAGCCCATCCGGTGTTTGTCTGAGTCGGTCTGATCCGCCTGTCAACACAGGCTTCCTCTGACAACGGTTACTTCCCCTCGCTGAGCTCAGAGACGCAGAGGATCCTCGACAGGATGGACGGCAGCGAGACTTACATGAATGTGCAGCTGGTAAAACCGGACTCACGGTCTTCATCGAGAGGTGAGTGCGGCAGAGACGGAGGAAAGGAGTTTCACTCTTTCTAACTCGGGGAATTTCACTTTGTGTCTGACCACGGAAGTGTGTGACGGGACGGTGTGGAGGGAGATTCACTCTGTGTCTGACCCCGGGATTGTGTGATGGGACGTTGTGGTGGGAGATTCACTCTGTGTCTGACCCCGGGAGTGTGTGATGGGACGTTGTGGAGGGAGATTCACTCTGTGTCTGACCCCGGGAGTGTATAATGGGACGGTGTGGAGGGAGATTCACTCTGTGTCTAACGCAGTTTGTATGTTCTTGGACTGTGTTTTGGGATCTTGACACTGTGTCTGATCCCGGGAATGTATTTTGAAAAAATGTGTTGTGAATTTCTCTGTATGTCTGACAACAGGATAATTTGCTGGGACAGTGAAGAGGGAACTTCACTCTGTCTTTGACCCGGTGCGTCTGTGTGATCGGACGTTTCGGAGGGATGTTCCCCTTACAACAGACGACGGGAATCTGTGATAAGCCAGTGTGAAAGGATCCTTCTGTGTCTGACGACCGGAGGATGTGTGGAGAGAGATACACCGTTCATTGATCCTATTTTCCAGAGCAGACGATGTGGCGAAGCAACATCTGTTTCAAAGCGTCTTGAAATAAATACAAAAGAGGAAGAGGTATGTGTGATATATCCGCACCAATGTGAAGCTCCATACACTCTATCCCATCACATTCTTCGGGGTTCAGACACACAGAAAAAGCTCCCTCCACACCGTCCCAACACAAACCCCCGAGGTCAGTCACACTGAGAAACTCCCTCCACACCGTCCACCACACACTACTGGTGTCAAGCACAGAGTGAATCTCCCTCCACCCAGTTGTATCACACAATTCCGGGTTCAGACAAAAAGTTTAACTCCCTCCACACTGTCCCATCTCACAAACCCGGGTTCAGACACAGAGTGAATCTCAATAGACATTAGTTGCAGGAATAGGCCTGCACCGCCATTCTATGTCCTCAGGTTCTGGACTCCCCCAACGTCGTTAACATGTTTCCTGCCTCTAGCGTGTCCAAACCCTTAATAATATTATATGCTTCAATCAGATCCCCTCTCATCCTTCTAAATTCCAGTGTATACAAGCCCAGTTGCTCCAATCGTTCAACATATGACAGTCCCGCCATCCCGGGAATCAACCTCCTGAAGCTATACTGCACTCCCTCAATAGCAAGAATGTCCTTCCTCAAATTTGGAGACCAAAACTGCACGCAATACTCCAGGTGCGGTCTCACCAGGGCCCTGTACAGCTGCAGAAGGACCTGTTTACTCCTATACTCAACTCCCCTTGTTATAAAGGCCAGCATGCCATTAGCTTTCTTCACTACCTGCTGTACCTGCATGCTTACTTTCAGTGACTAATGAACAAGGACACCTAGATCTCGTTGTACTTCCCCTTTTCCTAACTTTACACCATTCAGATAGTAATCTGCCTTCCTGTTCTTGCCACAAAAGTGGGTAACCTCACATTTATCCACATTAAACTGCATCTGTCATGCATCTGCCCACTCACCCAACCTGTTAAGCCACCTGTCCTAATATCTCATATTTCACACAACCATCCAGCTTTGTGTCATCTGCAAATTTGCTAATGCTACTTTTCATTTCTTCATCTAAATCATTAATATATGTTGTACATAGCTGAGGTATCAGCACCGAGCCTTGCGGTGCCCCACTAGTCACTGCCTGCCATTCTGAAAAAGGACCCGTTTATCCCCACTCTTTGTTTCCTGTTTGACACTAGTTTTCTATCCACGTTAGTACCCTACCCCAATACCATGTCCTCTAATTTTGCCCACTGATCTCCTATGTGGGACCTTATCAAAGGCTTTCTGAAAATCCAGGTACTCTACATCCACTGGCTCTCCCTTGCCCATTCTCATAGTTACATTCTCAAACGATTCCAGAACATTAGTCAAGCATGATTTCCCCTTCGTATATCCATGCTGACTCGGACCGATCCTGTTACTGCTATCCAAATGTCCCGTTATTTCATCTTTTTATAACTGACTCAAGCATCTTCCACACCTCTGACGTCAGGCTAACTGGTCTATAATTCCCTGTTTTCTCTCTCCCTCCTTTTTTCAAAAAGTTGTATAACATATGCTATCCTCCAATGCTCAGGAACTGATCCTGGATCCACAGAACATTGGAAAATGAATAACAATGCGTCCACGATTTCTAGAGTCACCTCCTTAAGTACCCTGTGATGCAGACTATCAGGCCCTGGGGATTTATCAGCCTTCAGTCCCATCAGTCTACCCAACACAATTCTCTGCCTAATGTGATTATCTTTTCATTTCCTTCATTACCCTAGGTCCTCTGGCCACTGTTACATCTGGGAAATTGTCTGTGTCTTCCCTAGTGAAGACAGATCCAAAGTATCTGTTGAACTCTTCTGCCATTTCCTTGTTCCCCTTAATAAATTCACCGGTTTCTGTCTTAAAGGGCCCAACGATGGTCTTAACTAATTTTTTTCCTCTTCGAAAACCTAAAGAAGCTTTTTTACTATCCTCCTCTATATATTCTTGGCTCGCTTGCCTTCGTACCTCATCTTTTCTCCAGTACTTCTTTTTAATAATCTTCTGCTGTTCTTTAAATGTTTCCCAATGTTCTGGCCTCCCGCTCATCTTTACTATGTTATACTTCTCTTTTATTGTTATACTGCCCTTGTCTTCCCTTGTCAGCCAAGTTCGCCCCTACTCCCCTGATAATATTTCTTCCTCTTTGGAATGAACTGATCCTACACCTTCTGTATTATTCCCAGAAATACCTGCCAAGGTTGTTCCACAGTCATCGCTGCTGGGGTATCATTCCAGTCAACTTTGGCGAGTTCCTCCCGCATGGTTCCATTGTCCGAGTTGTTCAACTGCAATACTGACACTTCCGATTTTCCCTCTTCCCTTTCAAATTTTAGATTAAAACATCATATTATGGTCACAACCTCCTAATGGCTCCTTTACCTCGAGTTCCCTCATCAAATCCGGTTCATTACACGACACTAAATCTAGAATTGCCTTCTCCATGGTAGGCTACAGTACAATCTCCTCAAAGAATCCATCTCGGAGGCACTAAAAAAACTCAATTTCTTGGGGTCAGGTACCAACTGGATCTCCATCCTACTGCGAATCTCCCTCCACACGGTCCTATCACACACCCATGTGGTCAGAAATAGTGTGATCTTCCCTCCACACCGTCCCATCACACACTCCCGGGGTCAGACACACTGTGTAGCTCCCTCCACACCGTCCCATCACACACTCCCGGGGTCAGACACACTGTGAAGCTCCCTCCACACCGTCCCATCACACACTCCCGGGGTCAAACACAGAGTGAATATCCCTCCACACAGTCCCAAGACACTCTTCCGGGATCAGACATAAAGAGAAGCTCCCTGTACACCGTCCCAACACACACTCCCGGGATCGGACTCAGAGTGAATCACCCTCCACACCATCCCATCAGACACTCCCGGGGTCAGACACACTGTGAATTTCCCTCCACACCGTCCCACCACACACTCCCGGGATCGGACACAGAGTGAATCTCCCTCCACACAGTCCCACCACACAGTCCCGGGATCAGACATAGAGAGAAGCTTCCTCCACACAGACCGATCACGCATTCCCGAGGGCAGACACAGAGTGAAGCTCATTCCACACCGTGCCATCACACACTTCCGTGATCAGACACAGAATGAGTCTTCCTCCACATCGTCCCATCACAGACTCCCGGGGTCAGACGCATAGTGAATCTCCCTCCACACCATTGCATCTGATACTCCCGGGGTCAGACACAGAGTTAAACACACTTCATTTCTTTTATTGGACGGGATAGAATCGGAGAGGACAGGAACATTTTTAATTGGGGAAGGTCAGATTATGAGTCTATATGGCGAGAACTTGCGGGTGTGTATTGGGATGATGTATTTTCTGGGGAATGTACTGTGGACATGTGGTCAATATTGTCGGATATCTTGCAGGATGTTAGGGATATGTTTGTCCCGGTGAGGAAGATTATGAGTGGTAGGTTCAAGGAACCATGAGTGACAAGTGAGGTGCAGCATCTAGTCAGGTTTAAGAAGGCAGCATAAATAACGTTTAGGAAGCATGGGTCATATGTTTCTATTGAAGAATACAAAGTAACAAGAAAGGAGCTTAAGAAGGGGCTGAGAGTGCAAGAAGGGTGCATGAGAAGCCCTTGGCGAGTAGGGTAAAGGAAAACCCCAAGGCATTCTTCAAATATATGAAAAACAAAAGGATGACAGGACTGAAGATTGGACCGATTAAAGGTAAAGTTGGGAAGATATTCCTGGAGGCTGTGGAAGTGAGCGAGGTCCTCAATGAATACTTCTCTTCGGTATTCAACAATGAGAGGGAACTTGATATCGGTGAGGACAATATGAGTGAGGTTGATGTTCTGGAGCATGTTGACATGAAGGGAGAGGAGGTGTTGGAGTTGTTAAAATACATCAGGACGGATAAGGCCCTGGGGCCCGACGGAATATTCCCCAGACAGCTCCATGATGCGGGGAAAGAGATTGCTAAGCCTCCAGCTGGTGTCTTTATGCCTTCGTTGTCCACGGGAATGGTACTGGAGGTTTTGGAGGGAGGCGAATGTGGTCCACTTGTTCGAAAAAGATAGTAGGGATAGTCCGAGAAATTATAGACCAGTGAGCCTTACGTCTGTGGTGGGAAAGTTGTTGGAAAAGATCCTTAGAGATAGAATCTACGGGCTTTTAGAGAATATTGATCTGAACAGAGACACTCAGCATGGATTTGTGATGGGAAGATCGTGTCTTACAAGCCGACTGAAGAGGTGACCACGCTTAAAGATGAGGGTAGTCCAGTGGATCTGATCTATGTGGATTTTAGTAAGGCATTTGGCAAAGTTGCACACGGAAGGATGATTCAGCAAGTCAGAAGGCATGGGATGCAGGGATGTTTGGCCAGATGGATTCGGAATTGGCTTGCCTGTTGAAAGTAGTGGGTCGTGGTGGAGGGTGTAGATTCGGTTTGGAGGGTTATGACTAGAGGTGTCCCTCAAGGATCGGTTCTGGGACCTCTACTTTTCGTGATTTCTTTAACTACCTCGATGTGGAGGTGGAAGGGTGGGCTGACAAGTTGACAGACGACACAAAGGTGGGTGCTTTTGTGGATAGTGTAGAGAATAGCCGAACATTGCAGAGAGACATTGATAAGATGCGGAAGTGGGCTGAAAAGTGGCAGTTGGAGTTCAACTCGGAAAAGTGTGAGGTGGTACACTTTGTAACGACAGATTCCAAGGTTGAGTACAAAGTAAAAGGCAGGATACCTGGAAGTGTGGAGGAGCAGAGGCATCTGGATGTACATGTACCCAGATCCCTGAAAGTTGCCTCACAGGTAGATAGGGTAGTTAAGAAAGCTCATTACGTGTTAGATTTCATAAGTCGAGGGATAGAGTTTAATAGACGCAGGGTAATGATGAGGATATTTAACACTCTGGTTAGGCCACAGTAGCAGTGTCCATTATCCTGTCGCTTCACTATAGGAAGGATGTGGAAGTAGTGGATAGGGGACAGAGGAGATTTACCAGAATTCTGCCTAGGAATTCTTTGCCACAGGAAACCGTTGAGACCAGTTCATTGGCTATATTTAAGAGAGAGTTAGATATGACCTTTGTGGCTAAAGGTATCAGGGGATATGGAGACATGGCAGGTACAGGGTTCTGAGTTGGATGATCAGCCATGATCATACTGAATGGCGGTGTAGGATCGAAGGGCCGAATGGCCTACTCCTGCACCTATTTTCTATGATTAGAGAGTATAGATTCTAATCAGAGATTAAGGGAGCTAGGGTTTTATTCTCTGTAGAGAAAGAGGATGAGAGCAGACATGATAGAGGTATACAAGTTATTAAGAGGAATAGATAGAATCGACAGCCAGCTCCTCTTCCCCAGGGCAGTTCTGCTCAACACAAGAGGGCATGGCTTTAAGGTAAGCAGGGGGTAGGGGAAGGAAGTTCAAGAAGGATACAACTGGAAGATCTTTTTTTTTTAACACAGAGAGTTTAGTGCGTGGACTGCAATATGTCAATCAGTGATAGAGGCAGATACTGCAGTGAAATTTAAGAGAATATTAGACAGGCATATGGAGGAATTTAAGATCGGGGGTTATATGGGATGAAGGTTTTAAGGATCGGCATTATTGTGGGCCGAAGAGCCTGTAATGTGCGGTACTGTTCTATGCTCTATTTTCTATACCGACCCATCACACTCGCCCCGGATCAGATTCACACACTCCCGAGGTCAGACACAGAGTGAATCTCCCTCCACACCGTCTCATCACACACTCTCCCGGGGTCAGACACAGAATGAATCTCCCTCCACACCGTCCTATCACACACTCCCGGGGTCAGACACAGAGTGAATCTCCCTCCACACAGTCCTATCACACGCTTCCGGGGTCAGATACGGAGTTAGCAGCCGCCTCACAAACCGATAACACAGTAACGGACAGAGAAACTGAGCGAAAATGCCTCTTCACTCCATCTCTCGCCTCTCACCAATCACCTGTTTTTCAGGGTTCCTGTAGCCTCCAACAGTGTATCTGTCTCAGAGATAATAAATGTGTGTGAGACCAGAGGTAGAACAGATGAGGGAGGGGGATGGGAGAGCGGGCTGTGGACAGGTGTTGTGTTTGCAGTTACTGGGAGGAAATGGTGTGAAACCACACGACAGGCCTTTAAACACAGAAACGGAGAGAAGCTGAGAAACGAGAAATCGATTTCCGGTGGAAGTGAGCAGAAATAACTCCAACGTTGTGCAAGGAGCTTGACCTTGTGTCTGACCCCGAGAGTGTGTGATTGAACTGCATAGAACATAGAACAGAAAGCAACACCGCACATTGCAAGCCCTTCGGCCCACAATTTTGTGCTGACACATACTCTGGTGCCCATATCAACTAACAACGTAAGTTCCTGCATATAGCTGCCTATTTGACTCTTTAATTTCATTAGTGTATGTGCCTCCACCACTGACTCATGCTGTGCAGTCCACGCACCAAGCAATCTCTGAGTAAAATACCTTCCTGTAATACCCCCTTGATCTTTGCTCCCCTTACCTTAAATCTATGTCCTCTTGCATTGAATAGTGGTGCCCTGTCCTCTGTATCTATTTCTCTTAATATCTTGTATACCTCTAGCAGATCTCCTCTCATCCTCCATCACTCCAGAGAGTAAATCCCTAGCTCCCTTAATCTCTGATCATAATGCGTACCCTTTAAACCAGTCAGCATACCGGTAAATCTCCTCTGTACCCTTTCCAATGCTTTCAGATCCTCCCTATAGGGAAGCGACCAGAACTGGAATAACCCGCGACGCTTAAACTCTATCCCGCGACTTATGAAAGCTAACACTCCACTGGAATTCATAACTGCCCTGTCTACTGTGAGGCAACTTTCAGAGATCGCTGGACATGTACTCCCAAAACCCTTTGCTTCTCCACACTCCCAAGTATCCTGCCATTTACTTTGTACTCTGCCTTGGGGTTTGTCCTTCGAAAAGTGAACCATCTCACACTTCTCCGGGTTGATCTCCATCTACCACTTCTCAGCCCACTTCTGCATCCTATCAATGTCTCTCTGCGATCTTCGACAATCTGCTAAACAATCCACGACACCACCAACATTTGCGCCGTCTGCAAACTTACCAAGCCACCCTTCTACCCCCACATCCAGGTCGTTATTAAAAATCACAAAATGTAGAGATCCCCGAATCGATCCTTGTGGGACACAACGAGTCACAACATTCCAATGTGAATTTACTCCCTGTACAACAACGCTCGGCTCTCTGCAGCCTAGCCAATTCTGAACCCACCTGGACTTACTTCCCTAGATCCTATGACTTCAGACTTTCTGAAAAAGCCTATCATGTGAAACCTTGTCAAAATATATGTAGATCACATCCACTGCACTACCCTGATCTATATGCCTGTTCACCTCCTCAAAGAACTCTATCAGTCTTGTTAGGCACGATCTGCTCTTCACAAAGCCATGCGGACTGTCCCTGATCAGACCATGATTCTCTAAATGTCAATAGATCCAATCTCTAAGTATCTTTTCCAGCCGCTTTCCCACCACAGACGTAAAGCTCACTGGTCTATAATTACCCGGAATATCGCTGTTAACCTATTTGAAGAAGGGGACAACATTCGCCTCCCTGCAGTCCTGCGGTATCATTCCCGTGGACAACGAGGACAGAAAGATCCTAGCCGGAGGCTCAGCAATATCTTCCCTCGCCTCGTGGAGCAGCCTGGGTAATATTCCGTCATGCCCGGTGACGTATCCGTCCTAAAGTATTTTAACAACTCCAACAGCTATTCTTCGGTATTGGGGTTTTCCTTTACTCTGCTGGCCAAGGCCTTCTGATGCCCCCTTCTTGACATCCTCAGTTCCTTCCTAAGCTCCATTCTTGCTACCCAATATTCCTCAATAGACCCATCTGATCCTTGCTTTCTAAACCTCGTGTATGCTGCCTACTTCCACCTGACTAGTTTCTCTAACGCACCGGTCACCATGGCTCCTTCACTCTAACATTCCTTATCTTCCTCACCGGAACAAATTCAACCCTAACATCCTGCAAGAGATGCCTAATCGTCAAACAAATGTCCATAGAACATTTCCCTGCTGAAACATCATCTCATTTCACACACGCGTGTTCTAACCTTATAGCCTCATCATCTGTCGTTCCCCTCTTAAACAATTCTGTGCCCTCTCTGTTTTTACTCTTATCCAAGAGGCAAATGGTGGCAGTTAAACTCTCTGTCTGATGTCGGTGCTGTGTAACGGGACGGCGTGGAGGGATATTCACCATCTGTTTGTCCCCAGGAATACGTGATCAGACGTTAAGGAGAGAGTTGCAATGCTTATCTGATCCCGGGAGCGTGTGCTGGGACGCTGTGGAGGGAGATTCACTCTGTGTCTGACCCCGGGAGTGTGTGATGGGACGGCGTGGAGGGAGATTTACTCTGTGTCTGATCCCGGTACTTTTTCTTGGGATGTTGTGGAGGGAGCTTCTCTCCGGGTCTAAGCCCTGGAGTGGGTGGTGGGACGGTCTGGAGGGAGATTCAATCTGAGTCTGACCCCGGGAGTGTTTGATGAAACGGTGTGGAGGGAGATTCACTCTGTGTCTGACCCCGGGAGTGTGTGATGGGACGGTGTGGAGGGAGATTTTCTGAGTGTCTGACCCCCGAATTATGAAATGGGATCTTCTGGACAGAGCTTCAGTCTGGCGTGCACGTATCACATTCCCGGCGTTAGCAAAGTTTTTTGATGTCTCTATGACGGCCCAGTCAGTTTAGCCGCACGCTTTCAATACTTCTCTGAAATACTGACATCCCCCAGTTATGTTCCAATGGGTGAAGAGAGTAAGACACAGAGTTTTACTACCTCCACAACATCCGAACATAGAACACTAGGGTCGAGCTCAGAGTGAAGCACGGACCCCTCACATACCCTCGGGATGAAACACACAGAGAAAAGCTTCCTACACACCGTCCCATCACACAATCCCGGGATCAGACACAGATTGAAACTCTCGCAACACCGCCCCTTCACACACACCGGGTGTTAGGCACAGAGTGAATCTCCCTGCACACCATTCCATCACACACTCCCTGGGTCACACATAGAGTGAATCTCCCGCCACACCGCACCATCACACACTACCGGGGTTAGACACAGAGTGAATCTCTCTCCACACCGTCCCATCACACACTCCCGGGGTCAGACACAGAGTGAATCTCCCTCCACACCGTCCCATCTCACACCCCCGGTGTCAGACACAGAGTGCAGCTCACTCCACACCCTCCCATCACACACTCCCGTGGTCAGACACAGAATGAATCTCCCTCCACACCGTCCCATCACACACTCCCAGGGTCAGACACAGAGTGAATCTCCGTCGACACCGTCCCATCACACGCTTCCGGGGCCAGATACAGAGTTACTACCCGCCTCACAGACCGATAACGTAGTTACGGGCAGAGAAACAGAGCGAAAATCCCTCTTCACTCCATCTCTCGCCTCTCACCAATCACCAGTTTTTCAGGGTTCCTGTAATCTCCAACAGTGTGTCTGTCTCAGAGATAATAAATGTGCGTGAGACCACAGGTAGAACAGATGAGGGAGGGGGAGGGGAGAGCGGGCTGTGGACAGGTGGTGAGGTTGCAGTTACTGGGAGGAAATGGTGTGAAACCGCACCACCGGCCTGTACTCACAGAAACGTAGAGAAGCTGAGAAACGAGAAATCGATTTCCTGTGGAATTGAGCAGAAATAACTCCAACGTTGTGCAAGGAGCTTGACCATGTGTCTGACCCCGAGAGTGTGTGATTAGACGGTATAGAACATAGAACAGAAAACAACACCGCACATTACAGGCTCTTCGCTGACAATGTTGTGCCGACACTTATACTCTGCCTCCCATTAAAACCAACAATGTAAATTCCTGCATATAGTTGTCTATTAGACTCTTAAATTTCATTAGTGTATGTGCCTCCACCACTGACTCAGGCAGTGCAATCTACGCACCAAGCAATCTCTGAGTAAAATACCTTCCTCTAATACCCCCTTGATCTTTGCTCCCCTTACCTTAAAGCTATGTCCTCTTGCATTCAAAATCTTCGCAATCCTCTAACTTCCCACTAATTTTTGCTCTATTACCTCTAGCAGGTCCCCTCTCATCCTCCATCTCACCAGAGAGTAAAGCCCTAGCTCCCTTAATCTCGGATCATAATGCGTATCCACTAAACCAGTCAGCATACCTGTAAATCTCCTATGTACCCTTTCCAATGCTTCCACATCCTCCCTATAGGGAAGCGATCAGAACTGGAATAACCTGCGACTCTTAAACTCTATCCCTCGACTTATGAAAGCTAACACTCCACTGGATTTCGTAACTACCCTATCTACTGTGATCAACTTTCAGGTATCTCTGGACATTTGCCCCCAGATCGCTCTACTCCTCCACACTCCCAAGTATCCTGCCGTTTACTTTGTACTCTGCCTTGGAGTTTGTCCTTCCAGAAGTGTACCACCTCACACTTCTCCGGATTGATCTCCATCTGCCACTTCTCAGCCCAATTCTGCATCCTATCAATGTCTCTCTGCAATCTTCGACAATTTGCTAAACTATCCACAACACCAACAAACTCTGTGCCGTCTGCAAACTTACCAACGCGCCCTTCTACCCCCACATCCATGTCTTTATTAAAAATCACAAAATTAGAGATCCCCAATCGATCCTTGTGGGACACCACTAGTCACAACATTCCAATCAGAATTTACTCCCTGTTCCACAACCCTCGGCTTTCCGCAGCCAAGCCAATTTTGAACCCACCTGGACTTACTTCCAAAGATCTTATGACTTCTGACTTTCTGAATAAGCTTATCATGTGAAACCTTGTCAAAATATATGTAGATAACATCCACTGCACTACCCTGATCTATATGCCTCGTCACCTCCTCAAAGAACTCTATCAGGATTGTTAGGCGCGATCTGCTCTTCACAAAGCTATGCTGACTGTCCCTGATCAGACCATGATTCTCTAAATGTCCATAGATCCAAACTCTAAGAATCATTTCCAACAGCTTTTCCACCACAGACGTAAGGCTCGCTGGTCTATAATTACCCGGAATATCCCTATTAACCTATTTGAAGAAGGGGACAACATTCGCCTCCCTGCTGTTCTGCGGTACCATTCCCGTGGACAACGAGGACTTAAAAATCCTAGCCGGAGGCTCAGCAATATCTTCCTTCACCTCGTGGAGCAGCCTGGGTAATTTTCCGTCATGCCCGGTGACGTATCCGTCCTAAAGTATTTTAACAACTCCAACAGCTATTCTTCGGTATTTGCGTTTTCCTTTACGCTACTCGCCAAGGCCTTCTGATGCCCCCTTCTTGCCATTCTCAGTTCCTTCCTAAGCTCCAATCTTGCTACCCAATATTCCTCAATAGACCCATCTGATCCCTGCTTCCTAAACCTCATGTACGCTGCCTACTTAAACCTGACTAGTTTCTCTAACGCACCGGTCACCATGGCTCCTTCACTCTACCATCCTATTTTTTCCTCACCTGGACAAATTTAACCCTATAATTCTGCAACAGATGCCTAAACTTCGTACAAAAGTCCATAGAACATTTCCCTGCTGAAACATCATCCCATTTCACACACGCATGTTCTAATCTTATAGCCTCATCAAATGTCGTTCCCCTCTTAAAAAATTCTGTGTCCTCTCTGTTTTTACTCTTATCCAAGAGGCAAATGGAGGCAGTTACACACTCTATCTGACATCGGTGTGGCGTAACGGGACGGTGTGGAGGAAGATTCACCATCTGTTTGACAACAGGAATACGTGATCAGACGTTAAGGATAGAGTTTCAATGCTTATTTGATCCCGGGGGCGTGTGATGGGAAGCTGTGGAGTGAGATTAACTCTGTGACTGATCCCGCGAGTGTGTGAGATGTGACATTGAGGAGGGAGCTTCTCCCACTGTCTTATTCCGGGAATGTGTGATGGAACCGTGGGGTGGGAGCTTCACTCCGGGTATAAACCCATGGAGTGGGTGGTGGGACGGTGTAGAGGGAGATTCTCAGTGTGACAGACACCGAGAGTGTGTGATGGGACGTTGTGGAGGGAGCTTTTCTGAGCGTCTGACCCCCGAATTATGAAATGGGATCGAGTGGAGGGAGCTTCAGTCTGGCGTGTACGTATCACATTCCCGGCGTCAGTAAAGTATTTTGATGTCTGTATGACGGCCCAGTCAGTGTCGCCGCACGCTTTCAATACTTCCCTGAAATACTGACAACCCCCAGTTATGTTCCAATGGGTGAAGAGAGTAAGACACAGAGTGTAGCTACCTCCACACAATCCAATCATAGAACCCCAGGGCCGAGCTCAGAGTGAAGCTCACTCCGCTCGGTCTCCTCACATACAGAGAGATGTTCCCTCCACACCGTCCCATCACACTCTCCCGGGGTCAGACTCGGAGTGAATCTCCCTCCAACTGTCCCATCACACACTCCCTGGGTCACACATAGAGTGAATCTCCCTCAACACAGTCCCATCACACAAACCCGGGAACAGACACAGAGTGAAACTATCCCTACACCGTCCCATCACACACTCCCGGTGTCAGACACAGAGTGAATCTCCCTCTACACCCTCCCATCACACACTCCCGGGGTCAGACACAGAGTGAATCTCCCTACACACCGTCCCATCACACACTCCCGGGGTCTGACACAGAGTGAATCTCCCTCCACACCGTCCCATCACACACTCCAGGGGTCAGACACAGAGTGAATCACCCTCCACACCGTCCCATCACACACTCCCGGGGTCAGACACAGAGTGAATCTCCCTCCACACCGTCCCATCACACACTCCCGGGATCAGACACAGAGTGAAGCGTCCTCCATACCACCGGATATCGATCTCTCGGTTCTGAGTTTCTGTGTGTGCAGGCCGGTCGTGTAGTTTCACACCAATTCCTCTCCGTGACTGCAAACTCACCATCTCTGCACAGATCTCCCTCCCCTCGCCCTCCCTCCTCAGTTCTACATGTGGTCTCACGGATCCTTATTATTTCTGAGTCAGACACACTGTTGGAGGCTGAAGTGCTGTTTATTGGTGAGATGGCAGAGAGGGAGTGAAGAGGGAGTGTTGCTCTGTTTCTGAATCCGTTTTGTGTTATCGGACTATGAGGCGTCAGGTTGACTCTGTGTCTGACCCCAGGAACATGTGATGGGACGGTGTGGAGGGAGATTCTCTCTGTGTCTGACCCCGGGAGTGTGTGATGGGTCAGTGTGGAGGGAGATTCACTCTGTGTCTGTCCCCGGGAGTGTGTGATGGGACGGTGTGGAGGGAGATTCACTCTGTGTCTGTCCCCGGGAGTGTGTGATGGGACGGTGTGGAGGGAGACTCACTCTATGTGCGATCCCTGGAGTGTGTGAAGGGGCTATGTGGAGGGAGATTCACTCTATGTGTGATCCCTGGAGCGTGTGATGGGACGGTGTGGAGGGAGATTCACTCTGTGTCTGATCCCTACAGCGTGTGATGGGACGGTGTGGAGGGAGATTCACTCTGTATCTGACCCCTGGAATGTGTGATTGGACGGTGTGGAGGGAGATTCACTCTATGTGTGATCCCTGGATTGTGTGAAGGGACGGTGTGGAGGGAGATTCACTCTGTGTGTGACCCCGGGAGTGTGTGATGGGACGGTGTGGAGGGAGATTCACTCTATGTGTGATCCCTGGAGCGTGTGATGGGACGTTGTGGAGGGAGATTCACTCTATGTCTGATCCCTGGAGTGTGTGATTGGGCGGGGTGGAGAGAGATTCACTCTGTGTCTGGCCCCGGGAGTGTGTGATGGGACGGTGTGGAGGGAGACTCACTCTATGTGCGATCCCTGGAGTGTGTGAAGGGGCTATGTGGAGGGAGATTCACTCTATGTGTGATCCCTGGAGCGTGTGATGGGACGGTGTGGAGGGAGATTCACTCTGTGTCTGATCCCTACAGCGTGTGATGGGACGGTGTGGAGGGAGATTCACTCTGTATCTGACCCCTGGAATGTGTGATTGGACGGTGTGGAGGGAGATTCACTCTATGTGTGATCCCTGGATTGTGTGAAGGGACGGTGTGGAGGGAGATTCACTCTGTGTGTGACCCCGGGAGTGTGTGATGGGACGGTGTGGAGGGAGATTCACTCTATGTGTGATCCCTGGAGCGTGTGATGGGACGTTGTGGAGGGAGATTCACTCTATGTCTGATCCCTGGAGTGTGTGATTGGGCGGGGTGGAGAGAGATTCACTCTGTGTCTGGCCCCGGGAGTGTGTGATGGGACGGTGTGGAAGCAACTTTACTCTGTGTAGGACGCAGTTTGTATGTGCTGGGGCTGTGTTTTTGGATATTGACTCTGTGTCTGATCCCGGGCATGTGTTTTGGGAATGGTGCTGGGAACTTCTCTATATGTCCGATAACAGGATTATTTGATGGGACAGTGCAGGGGGAGCTTAACTCTGTCCCTTACCCGGCGAGTCTGTGTGATCCGTCTGTTTGGTGGGATCTCCGCTTTACACCTGACACCGGGAATGTATGATGGGCCGCTTTAAATGATTCCCATTCTGTTTCTGACTCTGTAGAGTAACAGCCAGCGCCTCTTCTTCTGGGCACAACTTCTCAAAAGAGGACATGGCTTTAGGGTAAGGGGCGGGAAGTCCAAGGGGGATATTAGCGGATTTTCTTTTAATCAAAGTGTGGTTAGCGCATGGAATTGCTCTACCTGAGTCAGTGGTGGAATTTACAGGATGCAAGATTTATTACAGCCATTGTACACCACAGTTCCCGTACCTTACCCTACCCTACAGGAGCAGCAGCTTGACGCACGTGGTGCGGATGTGGCCGTCCCGGAGGCTGGGAATCTCCCGGAATTCCCACATCTGACACGCAGTATAGAATACTGGCCTCACAGACATACTTCCTGTTCTATTCCTCACAGGTAGCTTTTTTCGCCTGGATTTGTTACCGCCGAAGCCAGAATAATCTAAAGGTGACTCTGTCTCAGGTCACTCCTTTGATAACCGCTCCTTTGACGAACTCTCCTCCAGGCAGTGTCTCCCTTTTACGCCTGAACCTGCCCTGCTGTCCAACTCACGGTTGGTGTTCCGGTTAGAGCCACTGGCAGCCAACGTATAATGGACTGATGCTCTCGAAGTCCCCTTTGTAAATCACCTCCACAGACATACGGGAAATCCCATTTCATAAAGCACTGTGAACGCCGCCGATAGGCAAAGTGCATTCTCTACCGGTTTCTCCTCCTATTTCTCTCTCAGACGAGCTGAACCCCACCTACTCGTTGCTGAAACTTCCGAAAGACGAGCATCTCGTGGAAGAGTACGAAGATCCTCCCATTGCCTCGGGAGCCGCCGAAATGCCAGTGACTGCACAGGCAGGTCAGAGTTCACAATAATGACATCACTCTGAAGGGGTCAAGTGCTTTACGCACAAGTGTTCAAGTTCTACTGCATCTGCGTCGGCCACTTCCTCCGGCTTCTCTTTCCACAGAAGGAACACTGTCTGGGTAAAAGCAAGATTGCCACTCTTGTCCCAACTTACTGCTGTCACCGTATCCCTGAAGCTTTAGTCCACGATTGTCCAAGCCTAGATTAAAATGACGCTGTGCAATCACGTGACTGCGCCCCATGTGGTTTTATACAACTCTCTAAAGTCACCTCTGCGATCCGAAGTATAAAGTCTCTATAACTCAGGCATTTGAGACCCTGAATGTCCTCGTAAATATCCTCTGCACTGTCTCCAGCTCAGTGGGATCTTATCTAGATTAGGACGACAGCAACAGATCACTCTACTCCAAATGCGGTTCACTAACGTGTTGTACAATTCCAACGGGACCTTCCTACTGCTGTAATTACCCTATCTATATGCGACTCCACTTTCAGACAACTGTGTACTTGTACCCCTCGGCTCCTCTGTCCTACAACACTCCCCAGGGTCCCTGTCTTCCCGTGACTCCAGTTTCAGAGAACCGTGTCCCTGTACCCTGGGTCCCTCTGTTCTACAACACTCCCCAGGGTCCCTGTCTAACTTTGACTCCACTTTCAGTGTACAGTGTACCTGTGCCCCTGGGTCCCTCTGTTGTACAACACTCCCCAGGGTCCCTGTCGTCCTGTCACCACACTTTCATAGAAATGTATCCCCGTACCCCGGGGTCCCCTTGTTCTACAACACTCCCCAGGGTCCCTGTCTACCTGTGACCATTAGAGAACGCCGGCCTCGCAGACATACTTCCTGTTCTATTCCTCACAGGTAGCTCACCTCGCCTCGACCCGTTATCGCCGAAGCCCGAATGCACCAAAGCCCGACCACTCTATCTCTGATCACTCCTTTGATAACCGCTCCTTTGGTGGACGCTCGTCTGGGCAGTGTCTCCCTTTTGTGCCGGAACCTTCCCTACTACCCAACTCACGATTGGTGCTCCGGTTATAGCCACTGACAGACCACGTACAATGGACTCACGCTCTCGAAGCCCCCTTTTTTAAATAAGCGCAGCAGACCTGCGAGAAACTCTACTCCGTAAAGCTCTGTTGACACCGCCGATGGGCAACGTACATTCTCTACCGGTCTCTCCTTCTTTTATTTCTCTCTCTCATTCTCTCAGACGGACTGAACTCCACCTACTCAGTGCTGAACCTTCCAAAAGAAGAACATCTCAGTGAAGGGTACGAAGATCCTCCCATTGCATCGGGACCCGCGGAAATGTCAGTGGCTGCACAGGCAGGTCAGAGTTCACAATAATGACATCAATCTAAAGGGGTCACGTGTTTTATGCACAAGTGTTCAGGTTCTAATGCATCTGCTTCGAACACTTCCTCTGGCAGCCCGCCCCACAGACGGACCACTGTCGGGGCAAAAACAAAAATGTCACTCTTGTTCCCAGTTACATCGCCTACTGCTATCACATTATCCCTGAGAGCTTTGGTCCTGCATTCTACAAGCCTAGAGAATAATGACTCTGTGCATTCACCTTGTCTGTGCCCCATGTGGTTTTATACAACTCTGTAAGGTCAGCTCTGCGATCCGTGGTATAACGTCCCAAAGTGCCTCACTTATCTCCATAACTCAGTCACTGCAAGATCCTCGTAAATCTTCTTCAATTTCAGGGAGCCGTGCACCTGTACCCCTGGTACTCTCTGTTCTACTACACCCTCAATTGTCCCTATACAGCTGTGACTCCACTTTCAGTGACAGAAGACATTTTTATTAACTGAACGGGGAAAAGTGGCTAGACTGCGCAGGCGCGTGACGTAAAGCACCAAAGGTTTTTACATAAAAGACTGGCAAATACAGCGACCAATGTCGGAGTGGACTGAGTCAGAGTGGGACGGCTTTGACTCAACTGGCTTCGGCGTGAACAGGCAGAGGCGAGGTTAGGATTCGCTATGCTTTGATTTGTTTGTTTACGGTAAAGAGAATGACAGGCAGGGTGTTGGAATGCTCCTCTTGCAGGATGTGGGAGGTCAGGGAGACAACTGCTGTCACTGACAACGATACCTGCAAGAAGTGCATACAGCTGCGGTTCCTAACAAACCGCGTAAGTTAACTGGAGCAGGATCTGGATGACCTCCGGATCATCAGGGAGAATGAGGAGTTTATAGATAGTAGCTACAAGAAGGCAATTAGCCAAAAGAGCGGCGCACAGTTACCGTCAGGCGAGTTAAGGGAAAATGGCAGGCAAAGCAGGACTCCCCTGTGGCCATTCCCTGAACAACAAGTATACTGATTTGTATACGGTTGGGAGGATGATTTACCTGGGACGAACTGTGGAAGCCGGATCTCTGCTACTGAGTCATGTTCTGCAGTTCAGAGGGAGAGGGGATGAAGAGGAGATCAGTAGTGATAGGGAACTCAATAGTTAGAGGTACAGTCAGGAGGTTCATTGGTCGCGACACAGACTCTTGGATGGTTTGTTGCCTCCCAGGTGCCAGGGTCAGGGATGTCTCTGATCGAGTGCACAGCATTCTGAAATGGGAGGATGAGCAGCCAGATGCCACGGTTCACATCGGTACCAATGACGTAGGAGGAAAGAGTGAGGAGGTCCTGAAGAGTGAGTACAGATAACTTCGTAGGAAGTTAAAAAGCAGGACCTCGAGGGTAGTAATATTTGGATTGCTACCCATGCCACGTGCTAGTGAGGGTAGGAATAGGATGCACTGGAGGATGAACACGTGGCTGAGGAACTGGTGTAGGGGGCAGGGTTTCAGATTTCCGGAACATTGGGAACTCTTCTGGGGCAGGTGAGACACGTATAAGAGAGACGGATTACACCTGAATTGTAAGGGAACCAATATCCTTGAAGGAAGGTTTTTTAGTGCTATTGGCGGGAGTGGGGAGTGTTTAAACTAGATTTGCAGGGGGATGGGAACCAGAGTGCTAGTGCAGATCGTGGAGCGGTGGTGGAAATAAATGATGTTAAATTTTCGTGCATAGTCACAAATAGATGGTTTGCGTTTGGTGGTAAAGATCTTCCGAGGTGTGTCTGTTTCAATGTCAGGAGTATTGTGGGGAAGGCTGACGAGCTGAGGGCGTGAATTGACACGTGGAATTATGACATAGTAGCCATTAGTGATACTTGGCTACAGGAGGGGCCGTGCTGGCAGCTTAATGTTCCAGGGTTCTGATGTTTCAGACGTGATAGAGGCAGAGGGAGGTGACATTACAAGTCAGGGAAAATGGTAAACCAGCGCTCAGGCAGGACAGATTAGAGGGCTTGTCTACGAGGGCATATGTGTGGAGCTGAGGAAACGGAAAAGTAAGACAACATTAATGAGTTTGTATTATAGATCACCCAATAGTCAGCGAGAATTGGAGGAGCAAGTCTGCATATAGACAGCAGACAACTGCCGGATACATGAAGTTGTAATAGTAGGGATTTTCAGTTTTCCACGAATTGATTGTGACTCCCATGCTGTTAAAGGTCCAGACGGGTTAGAGTTTGTAAAATGTGTTCAGGAAAATTTTCTGAATCAATATATAGAGATACCGACGATAGAGGATGCAATATTAGCTCTCCTATTAGGAAACGAGTTAGGACAGGTGACAGATGTGTTTGTGGGGGAACACTTTGGTTCCAGTGGTCATAACACCATTCGTTTCGACTTGATCATGGATAAAGATAGATCTGATCCTCGGGATGAGGTTCTAAACTGAAAAAGGCCAAATTTGAAGAAATGTTAAAGTATCTAAAAAGCGTGGATTGGGACAGATTGCTCTCTGGCAAGGATGTCGTTGGTAAGTGGGAGGCCGTCAAAGGAGAAATTTTGAGAGTGCAGAGTTTGTATGTTCCTGTCAGGATTAAAAGCAAAGTGAATAAGAATAAGGAACCTTGTTTATCATGGGGTACTGGAACTCTGAAGAGAGAGAGAGATGTATGATATGTATAGGAAACAGAAAGCAAAAGTAAGTTGTGAGAGGAGTATAAAAAGTGCAAAAAATACTTAAGAAAGAAATCAGAAGGGCTCAAAGAAGACTTGGATTAGCTTTGGCAGTCAAGGCGAAAGATCATCCAAAGAGCTTCTACAGGTATATTAAGAGCAAAAGGATAGTAAGGGATAAAATTGGTCCTCTTGAAGATCAGAGTGGTCGGCTATGTATGGAACCAATAGCAATGGGAGATATCTCAAACGGCTTTTTTGCGCCTGTATTTACTAAGGGAACCTGCATAGAGTCAATGAAAATGAGGCAAACAAGTTGTGAAGTTATGGAGCCTTACAGATTGAAGAGGAGGAGGTGCTTGCTATCTTGAGGCCAATCAGAGTAGATAAATCCCCAAGACCTGACAGGGTATTCCCTCGGACCTTGAAGGAGTCTAGTGTTGAATTTGCAGGAGCCCTTGCAGATTGATTTAAAATGTCGGATTCTACGGGTGATGTGCCGGAGGATTGGAGGATAGCTCATGATGACCCGTTGTTTAAAAAAGTCTCGAAAATTAATCCGGGAAATTAATAGCCGGCAGATTAAACGTCGGTCCTAGGAAAATTATTTGAAGGCGTACTACGAGTTAGGATCTACAAGTATCTCGATAGACAAGGACTTATGAGGGAGAATCAACGCGGCTTTGTGCGTGGTAGCTCATGTTTAACAAATCTATTGGAGTTTTCCGAGGAGGTTACAGGGAAAGTGGATGAAGGGAAGTCAGTACATGTTGTCTACATGGACTTCAGAGAGACCTTTAACAAGGTCCCGTATGGGAGGGTAGTTCGGAAGAATCAGTCGCCAGGTATACATGGTGACGTAGTAAATTGGATCAGACATTGGCTCAATGGTAGTAGTCAGAGAGAGGCAGTGGAGGATTGCTTCTCTGAGTGGAGGCCGGTGACTCGTGGTGTGCAACAGGGGTCAGTGCTGTGTTCATTGTTATTTTTCATCTATATCAATGATCTGGATGATAATGTGGTAAATTTGATCAGCACATTTGCTGATGATACACAGCTTGGAGGTGTAGAGGACAGTGAGGAAGGTTTTCAAAGCTTGTAGAGCGATCGGCACCAGCTGGAAAAATGTGCTGAAAAATTGCAGACACGTGTGAGATATTTACTTTGGAAGGTAATAACAAGGTAAATGGTTTGGCACTGAGGAGTGCAGTAGGACAGAGAGGGCTAGGAATGCAGATACAATATCCTATAAAAATGGCGTCACAGGTCGATAAGGTAGTAAAGAGAGGTTTTGGTTCATTGGCTTTCCTAAATCAAAGTATTGATTACTAGAGTTAGATTGTTATGTTGCGGTTGAATAAGGCATTTGTGAGGCAGAATTTGGAGTATTATGCGCAGTTTTGGTCACCGAATTATAGGAAGGATATTGATAATGTTGAAAGAGTGCAGAGAAGGTTTACAAGGATGTTTCCGGGACTTGAGAAACTGAGTTACAGAGAAAGTTTGAATAGTTTAGGACTTTATTCCCTAAAGCGTAGAAGAATGAGGGGAGTCTTGATAGAGGTATATAAAATTATGATGGGTATAGATAGAGTAAATGCAAGCAGGCTTTTTCCATTGAGGCTCGGGGAGAAAAAGAAACAGAGGACATGGGTTAAAGGTGAAGGGGGACATTTTAAAGGGAACATTGGAGGTGGCGGGGCTTCTTCACACAGAGACGGTTGGAAGTGTGGAGTGAGCTGCCAGATAAAGCAGTAAATAAGGGCTAAAATTTAAAATTTGAGAAAGACTTGGACAGGTACTTGGGTGAGAGGTGTATGGAGCGATATGGTCCCGGTGCCCGTCTGTGGGACGAGGCAGTAAAATGGTTCGGCACAACCAAGAAGGGCCAGAAGGCCTGTTTCTGTGCTGTAATCTTCCATGTTTCTAACAGTATAGCTGTAGACCTGGGTCCCTACATTCTAGATAGATAGATAGATAGATAGATAGATACTTTATTCATCCCCATGGGGAAATTCAACTTTTTTTTCCAATGTCCCATACACTTGTTGTAGCAAAACTACTTACATACAATACTTAACTCAGTAAAAAAAAATATGATATGCATCTAAATCACTATCTCAAAAAGCATTAATAATAGCTTTTAAAAAGTTCTTAAGTCCTGGCGGTAGAATTGTAAAGCCTAATGACATTGGGGAGTATTGACCTCTTCATCCTGTCTGAGGAGCATTGCATCGATAGTAACCTGTCGCTGAAACTGCTTCTCTGTCTCTGGATGGTGCTATGTAGAGGATGTTCAGAGTTATCAAACATTTCCCAAGTTTCCTCAGGTTGGCCGAATAAGTCCCACCCTGTTGTTTGTCCTCCTGAAATACGATAGCTCAAAACAAACAGCACGTGCTCCTACTCGGCAGAATTCCCCGGCGAATCGAGATCCCACTGTGAGAGATAAATTATTTCACTGTTTAAAATGCCATCCATGTTAATGTCGTCTGTAAGCTCACCTACCGTGAAAACTATAAACTGTTATAACTGGTCGATATCGTTGACAAAGATCATTGGAGCCACCACCGATTCCCCGGTGAACAACGCTGGTGACGGGCCTCCAGTCTGAGAAACAAGCTTCAGCCTTAAACTTTGTCTCCTATCGCCTACCGAATTGTATACCTAATTAGCCATCCCTCCCTGCATCTCCCAGAGCGGTATACCATCCGGAGCCTTGTTAAAATCTATGTACATTACATCCAGCACCACGACCTGATCGGTCCTCCGCAATTCAATTAGTCAGACAGATCTCCATGGGTTCCACACCATCTCCAGACCAGTCTACCACCTGAGACCTTGTGAATAGCCTTGCTCAAGCCTCTGTATAGTACATCTACTACCAATTACTGCTCTGTCCTCCCCAGTCAAATCAGCCCGACAAATCTACTTGGGTCTCACGCTACCTGTCATCTCCTTCCCCCGTCTCTCTTCCACTCTCCCTATCTTTCCCTCTCCCGCCCAGTCTCCCCGCTCCATTCCTTCTCGGTCTCTCCCTACATTCCTGTCTCCCATCTTTCAGAGTGATCTACCTCTGGGATCTTGATACGGGACTTGTCAAGCGTCCACTATGTCTATCAATCCGGACTTATCAGTCAGTCAACTTCCCCTGGGTCCCACACCATTACACAGATTAGTCTACCAAGTGGAAAAAAATAATTGTTTTATTGTCTTCCCTGTTCAACATGTCTACTACCATGTTCTTATGAAACGCCCTGGTTCCTCACTAAAAATATAAACACTACTCCGCCCATGACCGCTGGAAACTTCAGAGCGTTGTGGAAAGAGCTGAGCCCAGCTCCGAAACTAGCTTCCCCTCCATGAACTCTTTCTACCCATACTGCTGCTCCGATAAAGCACCCAGCGTCATCAAATGTCCCCGGACATTCTGTCTTCTGCACCCTCCCATCGGAGGGAAAATGCGAAAGCATGTATCCGGAGGCTCAAGGACAGCTTCTACACTACAGTAATCAGACTATTGAACGGATCCCTAATACGATAAGATGTACTCTTTATTTAATTTTATTTAATTGCATTTTTAAGTGATTACAAGTATGGAAAAAAAAGTATATATCCCTTCCCCCCTCCCCTTAACCCCTCCCCCTAATTTCCCTATATAAAAAAAGAAAAATTAAAAAAGAAAAAAAAAAGAAAGAAAGAGTGCCTGGTTGTTGGAAGGTCTCCACATGCTCCATGGAGTTCTTAATAACTTTAGTATATATATTTATTTCTTTCCCCAAGTAACCAATTATTTCATTTTCAGAGCACCTATATATTTAATCCTGTCTTTTGTAAATAAGGGCACCAAATTTTCAAAAATGTTTCATGTTTATCTCTTAAATTATAAGTAATTTTTCTAATGGAATACAGCCATAGATTTCTTTTTTCCAGCAATCTATACTTAAATATGTATCTGATTTCCAAGTAATTGCAATAGCCTTTTTGGCTACAGCCAGTGCAATTTTTATGAATTCATTCTGATATTTATTTAGTTTGAGTTTCGGTTTTATACCTTCAATATCACCTAGTAAAAGTAATATTGGATTATGAGGAAGTTGTATTCCCGTAATTTGTTCCAATAAATGTCTTAAATTTGTCCAAAAAAGTTGAATTTTAGGACAAGACCACGTAGAATGTAAAAATGTACCAGTTTCTTGGTTACATCGGAAACACTGATCAGATAAGCTTGGATTTAATTTATTTATTTTTTGTGGTGTAATATATAATTGATGTAAAAAGTTATATTGCACTAATCTTAACCGAACATTTATTGTATTTGTCATACTGTCAAGACATAGTCTTGACCAATTTGTTTCTTCAATTTTAATATTCAAATCACTTTCCCATTTTTGTCTTGACTTATGGACTCCTTGTTTAATTGCCTGTTTTGAATCAAATTATACATACAAGATACACATTTTTTAATATTTCCTTTTTGAATTAAAATTTCTATTTCATTAGATTTCGGCAATAACATTGTTTGACCTAGTTTTTCTTTTATGTAAGCCCTTAGTTGAAAGTAACAAAATAAAGTGTTATTTGATACTTTATATTTATTCTTTAATTGATCGAATGACATTAATAAACCTCCTTCAAAACAATCACCTATGTATTTAATCCCTTTTTGAAACCAATTATATAAAAGTTGATTGTCCATTGTAAAAGGAATAAGTCTATTTTGAATTAAAGATCTCTTTGCTAATAAAGATTTTTTTGTCTCATCATCAACATTTATCTTATTCCATAAATCAATCAAATGTTTTAATATAGGAGATTCTTTCTTTTCCCGTATCCATTTAGATTCCCATTTATATATAAAATCTTCTGGTACGTTTTCTCCTATTTTATCTAGTTCTATTCTAATCCATGCCGGTTTATCTTTCTCAAAAAAAGATGCAATAAATCTCAGTTGATTTGCTTTATAATAATTCTTGAAATTTGGAAGTTGTAACCCTCCTAGATCAAATTTCCATGTCAATTTTTCCAACGATATTCTTGACATCTTACCTTTCCAGAGAAACTTCCTCACATATTTGTTTATCTCTTGAAAAAACTTCTGGGGTAAGATGTACTCTTGACCTCAAATCCTCCTCTTCGTGGCTCTTGAACCTTATAGTCTGCATGCACTGCAAGTTCTCTGTAACTTTGATACTTTATTCTGCATTCTGTGATTGAGTAACCTTGTTCTACTCCAGTGAAGAGACCTGTATCTATGGATGAGGGTGGGATCTCTCCTGTCTGTGATGTATATAAACGATCTGGATGAAAATGTAGATGTTTGGTTTGGATTTACTGTAGCATTCCAAATTGTGAGATGCCTTGCACCAGAGGGCAGGTATCCTGGACAACACTGTCGGCCGACAGATAAGAAAAATAATAAACCTGTGACACTCTCCCTTTCTACTCTTTCTCACCCCCTCTCTCTCCCTTCCTTTGTCTCTTCCCCCTCTCTATCCTACTTTTTCTCCCCTCACTCCACCTCGCTCCCCCACTCTTTCGCTGTCTCTCTCACACATCCCACTCCCGAGTCACCTGATATTGCTTCCTCTTCTCACGCCGCCACTCCCTCTGTCCTTTCTCTTCCCGTTTCCTCTCCCCATTCTCTCACATTTTCCCGCCCATCACTCTTCTCCCAGCATACAATTTCTGCTCCTTCTGTTTATCTGAATGGTCTCTCCACAGGTCCGCATCAACAGGAGCCGAACGAGCAGACCGGAAGTAGACTGCACCGCAAGTTCCGTCTACTCTGCCTAGTTATGTTTATCCTCTTCGCCATAGTGATCGGCCTCTCGATCCATGGTGAGTCGAACGGACTCCGGGTGGAGTCAAACTGTAAACTAACAGTGTGGAAATAAATGTGAGTGTAACACATCACAGCGACATGGACACGCCGCTAAACGTGTCACAACACGTACCTCACATTGATACTACCTTCCGCTCCGTGGCACCAACACGTACCTCATTGTGACACTGTCACGCCCCTCACGGTGAAGCTGACGCTACACTCACAGTGACAGGGACACAGCTCCTACCGTGACACCGACTCCCATCTCACCGTGAAGCTGAATCCAGACGGCCAATTCCCGGTGGATCCCATGATTCATAATCTTTCGGATAAGCCTCCCCTGAGGGGCCCAGTCAAACACCCATGGCTCCAACTTAATCGATCACATTCGGGAGAGGTGACAAAATCTCTGGAATCAGAGAGACGCTTGTCGGCCCTGGGAAGTCAAGGGATTTGGACTCTCAGCGATGAGGCTCAAAGTAACTGAGATTGAGAGAGGGAGGGGGTGATCGTGGTGGAAGGAGAGACCGCGGCTGGTGGGTGGAAGGGAGTCCCAGTGAGGGACACGGCGGAATTCACCCACACACTGAAAGAGAACATGGGGAATAGATTGAACCCAAGGATCTGCCTACTCCGGCTCGTTACGTCCGCCATTATCGTGATTGTTGCCGGGCTCTCGACCCACGGTGAGCCGAACGGGCTCCAAATGGAGGCAGGCTGTAAATAAATTGTTTTTGTAAAACACCGCAGGGACACCGACACCCCTTTACTGTGACACTGAGACACCACTCACTGTGACATCTATAAGCTCCTCAACCTGACCCGTCCAGCTCCGCACCGTGACAAGGACTCACGCTTCACTGTAACACCCCTTACCGAGACGGCATCGCCCCTCAACATAACACCGTTGTACCGCTCACTCAGGCAATTATCTACACCTCACCCTGACATAGGTAAACCCCTCACCGCGATGGCGACTCCGAAATTCACAGCAAAGCCTACGTAGTACACCCCGTGACGTCGATGTATACCTCAGCGAGACACTGTCACACCCATGACATGCCTCTCACCGTGACACAGACACACCCCTCTCTTTGAGACCAGCACACCCCACACCATGACACAGATACTCCACCCACCGTGACATCTCCACGCTCCTCACTCTGAGATTTCTCACGCCGCGACATCGAGAAGCACTTCATTGTGACCCGGCACAACTCGGGCCAGGACACCTAAACACCTGTCACAGTGACACCGACACGTTCCTCACCGCAACTCGGATTGACCGACAGGATACTTATGTTGACCCCCATTGTAACATGAACTAAATCTTCATCGGGACATTGATATACCCCTCAGCGTGATACAGACACGCCTCTCAGTTCCCTCGGGATTACCCAGTTTCCCTCGGAATCAATATGTTTGTCTCTCTGTCTCAAGGTGGCGCCGCCGCCTCTCACTGTGCCACCAGCACATCCTTCACTGTGACACCCTTCACAGTGACACTGACACAACACTCTCTGTGACCCGTTCGGTACGTGACGCTGACTCACATGGCACTGTAAACGCTAAACATCCATCAACATCTCTCTCAGTGTCACAGATCCGTCAGTCTCTTAAACGAATGCACAGCGATCTCCGTCACCAGTTTACTGAGATGGAAACGAAGTACAAATCTCTCAACAAAACCAAGGCTCAAATCTGTGAATTATTGACCAGCAGAAGAGGTGAGGCATCATCCCCCTCTTTCACCCGCTCCTCATCACAGGGCAGGCATGGAGAGAGGAAGCGTCACTCTGTGCTTGACATCGGGAGTGTGTGATGAGATGGTGTGGAGGATCATTCACTCTGTGTTGGTCCCGGTGAGTGTGTGATGGGGCTGCGTGGAGGATGTCTGTCCCCTGAAGTGTGTTTTGGCACCGTGGAGAGAGCATTTCACTCTGAATCCGGGAGTGTTCGACGGGTAGGTGCAGCGGGGGCTTCGCTTTGTGTCTGACCCCGGGAGTGTGTGATGGGACGGTGTGGAGGGAGATTCACTCTGTGTCTGTCCCCGGGAGTGTGTGATGGGTCGGTGTGGAGCGAGATTCACACTGTGTCTGACCCCGGGAGTGTGTGATGGGACGGTGTGGAGGGAGATTCACACTGTGTCTGACCCCGGGAGTGTGTGATTGGACGGTGTGGAAGGAGCTTCCCTCTGTGTCTGACCCCTGCAGTGTGTGATTGGACGGTGTGGTGGGGGGGGGTGTGCATCCCCCGTTCTCTGACCCCTGTATTATTTGATGTCACAGGGTAGAAAGAGCATCATACTATGTCTGACCACGGGAGTATGCGGCGGGACGGTGCAGAGAGTGTTTCATTTCTAATCTGTCCACGGGAGCTGTGTTGGGGTATCATTCACTCTGTGTTGTCCGCAGCACTGCTGATTGCAGAGCAGGCAGGGAGCTTCACTCCATATTTGACCCAGGAGTGTGTGATAGTGTGGTGGAGTGAAAGCTTCGGTCTGAGGCTGACCCTGGTCGGGTGATGCGACAGTGTGGAAGGAGCATCACTCTGTGTCTGACACCGGGAGAGTATGAAGGGATCGTGAGACAAGAGCTTCATTCTTCATCTGTCCCCGACAGTGTGTGACGTGACATTGTGGATGGAACCCAAATTTGTGTCTGACCCGTCAGGAAGTGTGTGATTGAATGGTCTGCAGGGTCCTTCACTCTATAACCGACTCCGGGTGGGTATTATGTAATAGTATAAGGGAGTTCCACTCTATGTTTACTCCTGGATTCTGTGATGGGACAGTGCTAAAGGAGAGTCCCTTAGTGTCTGGCAACAGGTTGCGTGATTGGAAATTGGGGAGGGAGCTCATTCAAGTGTCTCACCCCGGGAGTGTATAACGGGAAGGTCTGGATTGAAATTCTATTCGTGTCTGTACATCAGGATCTCTGTGATAGGATGGTGGAAAGGAGCCTGTAACTGACTACTAATTCATGATGGGGCGGAGTTGAGGGAGGTACACCTTGTGACCGGTCCTAAAGAATGTGTAATTGGGTGCCGTGGCGGGAGTTTCAATTTGAGTATGACAGCAGGAGAGTGTGACGGGACGGTGTGAACGAGCTTCAGTTTGAGAAGGGTTTGAGAGTAGTTTGTATTTGACCCCGGGAACGTATAATGGGGTAGTTTCCCGGGAGTTTCACTCTGTGTCTGACACCGGGAGTGTGTGATGGGACAGTGTAGAGTGAGCATCACTCTGTGTCTAACCCCAGGAATGAGCATTGGGAGAGTGAGGAGGGAACTTCACTCTGTCTTTTACCGGAGTGCCTGATGGGACAGTGCAATACGGAGCTCACACTGGGTGAAATCCCTGGGAGTGTGATGGGACTGTATGGAGGGAGTGTCACTCTGCGTCTGAGCTCTGTCGACTGTGACAGAATGATTTGGAAGTATCTTCACTGTGTGACTAACGCAGTGTGCATGTGATGGAATGCTATGGTTGGAGCATCACTTATAGGCTGACCCTGACGTGAATAGGCTGTTTCCATTGAGAGTAGGGGAGATTCAAACGAGAGGACATGATTTGAGAGATAGGGGGCAAAAGTTTAAGGGAAACACGAGGGGGTATTTCTATACTCAGAGACTGATAGCTGTGTGGTTGAGCTTCCTGTAGAAGTAGTAGAGGCCAGTTCAGTTGTGTCATTTAAGGTAAAATTGGATAGGTATATGGACAGGAAAGGAGTGGAGGGTTATGGGCTGAGTGCGGGTAGGTGGGACTAGGTAAGATTAAGAGTTCGGCACGGACTAGGAGGGCCGAGATGGCCTGTTTCCGTGCTGTGATTGTTTTATATATATGTTATATGACTGGAGTCTGTGATGGGACGGTGTGGAGGGAGATTCACTCTGTGTCTGACCCCAGGAGTTGTGATGGGACGGTGTGGACGGAGTTTCACTCTGTGTCTGACCCCAGGAGTCTATGATGGGACGGTGTGGAGGGAGATTCGCTCTGTGTCTGACCCCGGGATTGTGTGATGCGACCGTGTGTAGGGATCGCTATTCTATGCCTGTCTTCCGGCGAATGCAGTGGACGGGCCAAGGGGATTCATTGTTACTTGTTCGGAAATTTCGGAGCAAATTTGTCAACGGACCGGTAATGAGGGTATTTCATTCTGTATGTGACCAGTTGTGTGTGACGGGACGGTGAGGAGGGATCCTCTTTCTGTGTCTGACACACAGCGGATGCAATGGACCGTAAGGAGGGAAATTCAATGTTTCTTGTTCCTAATTTCCAGAGCAAGCGTTTTCCCAGGACTGGATCAGAAATAACGGCTCGTGTTATTTTATATCCACGTTTCACATTTCTTACGATGAAGCGAAGCAGTATTGTTCGAAATCTGATTCTAATCTTCTTAAAATAAATTCAGCAGAAGAAGAGGTACGTGTCAGATCGAGTGAAGCCTCCTCCGCACCGTTTGATCTCACACTTCCGTGGTCAGACACAGAGTGAAGTTCCCTCCGCACCGTCCCATCACACACTCCCGGGGTCAGACACAGAGTGAATCTCTCTCCACACCGGCCCATCACGCACTCCCGGGGTCAGACACAGAGTGAATCTCCCTCCACACCGTCCCATCACACACTCCCGGGGTCAGACACAGAGTGAATCTCCCTCCACACTGTCCCATCACGCACTCCCGGGGTCGGGCACAGTGAGCTCCCTCCATACGGTCACTTTCACACACTCCCGGGATCAGACACAGAGTGAGGCTCCTCCACTCCGTGCTGCCGCATTCTCCTGTGGTGAGACACAGTATCAAGCTCCTTCAACAACATCCCTTCACACTCTCCTGGGGTCAACAAAAAGGGACGCTCCTTAAATTTTGCTCGAATTCAGTCATTCATTATAACAATTTAATTTCACAGAACTTTGTTGCCAAAGCTGTCCGCGTCCAGGACAGTTCATACTGGATTGGAAAATGCAAAGTCGGGTGAGATTTGGGATCTTGCAAGTTTCAGAGAAGAAATTGGGTCGTCGGATTGATACAGACTGCGACAAGCGAGTGGGCAGTGGATTTATTTTGGGGACTGGCAGAGGCTGCGGGAAGGTTGTGTGCACTGGGATCAGTTTGTGCTCAGACGGATGCCTAAAGGGAGAGGGTATTAGAATGAGTTTGTGGACAGACAAGGGCTGTGGGGAGAGAGAGGGCAATCGGGGTATTTTGGAGACAAAGAAAGTTCTGCTGTGAGAGAATGGGCAATTGGATTTGTTTCGGGATCAACACGGGCTGTTGGTAGAGAGTGTGCAGTGAAATTAATATAACCATATAACTAGATAACAATTACAGAACGGAAACAGGGTGTCCCAGCCCTTCTACTCCGTGCCGAAATGTTACTCTCACCTAGACCCTCCTACCTGCACTCAGCCCATAACACTCTATTCCATTCCTGTCCATATTCCTATCTATATTATTTTAAATTACAAAATCGAACCTGCCTCTACTACTTCTGGAAGCTCGTTCCACACAGCTACCACTCTCTGAGTAAAGAAGTTCCTCCTTGTTTTGCCCCAAAACTTTTGCCCCTTAACTCTCAACTCATGTCCTCTTGTTTGAATTTCCCCGACACTCAATGGAAAAAGCCTATCTCCGTCAACGCTATCTATCCCCCTCATAATTTTAAATACCTCTATCAAGTACCCCCCTCAACCTTCTACGCTCCAAAGAATAAAGACCTAACTTGTTCAGCCTTTCTCTGTAATTTAGGTGCTGAAACCCAGGTAACATTCTAGTAAATCTCCTCTGTACTCTCTCTATTTTGTTGACATCTTTCCTATAATTCATTTTAAATGCCAAAATCGAACGTGCCTCTACTTCTACTGGAAGCTCGTTCCACACAGCTACCACAGTCTGAGTAAAGAAGTTCCTACTCGTGTGGCCCCAAAACTTTTGCCCCTTAACTCTCAACTCATGTCCTCTTATTTGAATCTCTCCTACATTTAATGGAAAAAGCCTATCTACGTCAACTCTATCTATCCCCCTCATAATTTGAAGTACATCTATCATGTCCCCACTTAACCTTCTACGCTCCGAAGAATAAAGACCTTACTTGTTCAACCTTTCTGTCTTACTTAGGTGCTGAAACCCAGGTAACATTCCAGTAAATCTCTTCTGCACTCTATCTATTTTGTTGCCATTTCTCCTATAATTGGGTGACAAAACTGTACATAAAACTCCAAATTTGGCCTCCCCAATGCCTTGTTCAATTTTGACATTACATCCCAACTTCTATACTCATTGCGCTATCCACATGAGATTCCACCTTCAGTGAACTATGTACCATTATTCCTAGATCACTCTGTTCTACTGCATTCCTCTATGTCCTACAGTTTACCATGTATGTCCTATTTTGATGAGTCCTACCAAAATGTAGCACCTCACACTTATCAGCATTAAACTCCATCTGCCATCCTCCAGCCCACTCTTCCAGCTGGCCTAAACCACTCAGCAAGCCTTGAAAACATACTTCATTATCCACAACGGTCCATATCTTAGCATCATTTGCATACTTACTGATCCAATTTACCACCCCATCATTCAGATCATTAATGTATATGACAATCAACATTGGACCCAGTACAGATCCCTGAGACACACCACTAGTCACCGGCCTCCAACCTGACAAACAGTTATCCACCACTGTTCTCTGGCATCTCCCATCTAGCCACTGTTGAACCTATTTTACTGCTTCAATATTAATACCGAACGATTGAACCTTCCAAACTAACCTTCCGTGCGGAACCTTGTCAAAAGCCTTACTGAAGTCCATATAGACAATATCCACTGCTTTACCCTCGTCAACTTCCCTAGTACCGTCTTCAAAAAATTCAATAAGATTTGTCAAACATGACCTTCCCCGTACAAATCCATGTTGACTGCTCCTAATCAGACCCTGTCTATCCAGACAATTATGTATACCATTTTTAAGACTACATTCCATGAACTTACCCAACACTGACGTCAAACGCATGCCGAAAATTGCTTGGTTTACTATTAGATTCATTTTTAAACATGAGTAATACGCCAGTCCTCCGGCACCATCCCACTTTCCAAAGACATTTGAAATATTTCTGTCAGAGACCCTACTATTTCTACACTAACTTCCCTCAAGGCCCTAGGGAATATCTTGTCTAGATCTGGAGATTTATACACATTTTATATTCTTTAAATCTCCAGTCCTTCCACTTCTTTCATCTTCATAATTTCCATAACTATCCTACTTGTTTGCCTTACCTTATACAATTCAATATCCTTCTCCTTAGTGAATACCGATAAAAAATAAATTGTTCAAAATCTCCCCTGTCTCTTTTGGCTCTACATACGGCTGTCTACTCTGATTCTCTAAGGGACAAATTTTATCCTTCACTATCCTGTTGCTGTTCATATAACTGCAGAAATCCTTTGGATTTATTTTCACCTCACTTGCCAAACTATCTCATATCTTCATTTCGCTTTTCTAATTTCTTTTTTAAGATTCTTTTTGCATTATTTATATCTTCTGGCACCTCATTTACTCCATGCTGCCTGTATTTATTGTAGATCTCTCTCTTTTTCCGAACCAAGTTTCCGATATCACTTGAAAACCATGGCTCTCTCAAACTTTTAACCTTTCCTTTCAATCTAACAGGAACATTAATATTCTGTTCCCTCAATTTTTCAACTTTAAATGACCGCCATTTATCTATTACATCCTTCCCGTAAAACAAATTGTCCCAGTGCACACCTTCTATATCCATTCGCATCTCCTCAAAGTTAGCCTTTCTCAAAGTTAGCTTTTCACCAATCAAAAATCTCGACTCTGGGTTCAGTCCTATCCTTCTCCATAATTATATTGAAACGAATGGTATTGTGATCTCTGGACCCGAAGTGATCATCAAACCATACATCGGTCACCTGAGCTATCTCATTCCCGAACAGCAGACCAACACTGCCTCTTCCATAGTTGGTACCTCTGTGTATTGCTGCATAAACTATCCTGCATACATTCTACAAAATCCAAGCCATCCAGCACTTTTACAGAATCAGCTTTCCAGTCTATGTGTGGAAAGTTATAATCTCCCACAATCACAGCCTTGTGCTTACTACAAATATCTGCTATCTCCTTACAAATTTGCTCCTCCAATTCGCGCTCTACATTAGGTGGTCTAGAATTGTTACTAATCCTTTCCCATTCCTCAATTCCACTCAAATAGCATCCCTAGACGAACCCTCTAATCTATCCTGCCTAACCACAGCAATAATATTTTCTCTGACAAGCAATGCAACAACACCCCGTTTTGCTCCTCCGATTCTATCACACCTGAAGCAACGTAATCCACAAATATTTAGTTGCCAATCACAACCCTCCTGCAACCATGTTTCACTAATTGCTACATCATATTTCCAGGTATCAACCCATGCTCTATGTTCATCCAACTTTCTTACAATGCTCCGAGCATTCAAACAGATGCATTTAAAAACTCTCCAACTCTTCCTCTCTGTTTATCCCTAACGTGCAAACAACATTATTATCTTTTTTTTCTTCCTTCTCCCGTACATCTTCGGTCTGAGCGCACCGGTTCTCTATGACTTTCCTATCCTCCCTCACACACTGTCTACTAGCTTTCTCTATTTGTGAACTAACCTCATCTCTCCTAGTCTCTTCAAATTGATTCCCACCCCCAGCCATTCTAATTTAAAGTCTCCCAAGTAGCCTAAGCAAATCTCTCGGCAGTGATATTTGTCCCCATAGGATTCAAGTGTAACCCGTCCTTTTTGTACAGGTCACACCTGCCCCAGAAGAGGTCCTAGTGATCGAGAAATTTGAATCCCTGCCCACTGCTGCAATTCTTCAGCCACGCATTTATCCTCCACCTCATTCCATTCCTACTCTCACTGTCGCCTAGCACAGTCAGTATTCCCGAGATTACTATCTTTGCGGTCATTCTTCTCAGTTCCCTTCCAAACTCCCTATTTTCTCCTTTCAGGACTACTTCCCTTTTCCTCCTTTTTCCTTTGGTACCTATATATACCACGACCTCAGGTTCCTCACACTTCCAGTTCAGGATATCCTGGACGCGATCAGAAACATCCCGGACCCTGGCAATAGGGAGGCAAACTACCACCCGCGTCTCCTGACTGCGTCCACAGAATCGCCAATCTGGCCCTCTAACTATCGAGTCCCCTATTTCACTGCCTTCCTCTTCCTTTCGCTACACTTCTGAGCTACAGGGCCGGACTCTTTGTGCCGGTGGCACGGCCACTGTCGTTTCGCCCACGCAGGTCCCCCCCCCCCAACCAACAGTACTCAACAAGAATACTTATTGTCGAGGGGTACAGCCATTGGTGTACTCTCTAGTACCTGACTCTTCCCCTTCCCTCTCCAAACCGTGACCCACCTGTCTGCCTCCCGTGGCCCTGTTGTAACCACCTGCCTGTAACTCATCTCCATCATCTCCTCCCTCTCCCTGACCAGGCGAAGGTAATCGAGCTGCAGCTCCAGTTCCCTAACACGGTCCCTTAGGAGCTCCAGCTCGGCGCACCTGCCGCAGATGTACATGTTCGGGAGGCTACGAGACTCTAAGACCTCCCATATTCGACACGAGAAAACAAGCTGTCCTCACACTCATAATTCCCCCTTTCCTCAAATAACAGGAAAAATTAAAAACTAAACCTATCTTGCCTCGCCCGTTTCCGTCGAAACACTTTGAGACAAAACCCTTAAACCTTCACGCTGCTCCCGGCTCACTCCGCTGCCCGCAAAACGTCACTGCCTGCTGTTTAAGGCTGTGTTCCTTTTAAATCTTCCCCGCTTCAATGCCCAACGTCACACACCTGCGCAGTCCCGCCTCTCTTAACTCCGATGAGAAGAAGAAAAAAATCAAAATGGTTCCCGCCACACACCCGTTCTGATACTCACATTTCCTTCTCAAAATATGGCAACTGACATGGGCTGTGCGAAGTGAGTCCGATGTGGGAGTCTTTGGGTGGTTTACACAGATCTTTCGGAGAAGGCTAGACATTGGGATTATTTCGGGGACTCGCACGGGACCTTGGTGTGAGAGTAGGAAGTGCAAGTATTTTGGGGACTACCACGGGGCCGTGGGGAGAGAGTGGATCTATGGAGTTCTTTTGGGATCTGACCCAGATTGTGGGAGAGAGTGAGGCAGTGGGAACACTTTGGGGCCTGGCACATGTCTGTGGGGAAAGAATGAGGGAGAGGTGTACTTTGTGGACAGACACAGATTTGTGGGGAGAGAATGATTCAGTGCGAGTACTCTGGGGACTGACACACGTCCGTGGGGAGAGCATGGGAAGCGGGAGATGTTTTGGTGATTGACACAGGTCTCTGAGAACAGGGTTGAGAAGAGGGATTATTTCGGGAACCGGCACGGGGCTGTGGGGAGAGAGTCAGGCAGTGAGGGTAGTTTGGACTGACACTGATCTGTGGGGTGGGAGTGGTGAGTGTGAGTACTTAGGCAGAAAACACAGGACTGTTCGGAGAGAGTAAAGAAGTTGGTGCATTCTGAGGACTGACATGGGGTCTTGGGAGACACTGGCGCTGTGGGAATATTTTGGGGACGGACACGGGCCTGTGAGGAGAAGTTTGGGTACTGTTATTATTCTGGTCTCTGACACCGATCTGTGAGTAGAGAGTGGGGCAAGGGATTACTTTGGCGACTGACGCTAGGCTGCAGGGAGAGTGTGTGTCAGTTGGCGTCTTCTTGAGACTGACACAGGGCTGCAGGGAGAGAGTGGGTCAGTGGGATATTCTGGAGACTGACACAGGGCTGTGCTGGAAAGTGGGTTTGTGGGAGATGTTGGGGCGCCACAGGTCAATGGCGAGGGAGGGCTTCAGTGGTTTTGGGGACTGACTGCTGGAGGTGCGTTAAAATTGTTTACCCCTCTTTGACAGGAAAGTGGCTTCGAATGTCGTGTACAGTATGTACGGTGGAGTCCCCGAGTGCGGTGAATGTACATATGACAGTGAGCTTAAACCTTGCAGTCAGGTTCGGTATCGCTTCATCTGTGAGAAGTCTGCAGCTTTGTGCCCAGATATTTCTGAAAAGATCCGGGATCTCTGTCAACAACCATTGGGACCGACTTGAAAATAATGATAAATCCCTCTTTCTGCTCCATTTCTCTTAACCACTCACACTGCCCCTTCCGCGCCGCTGTCCCTCACCCTTACCCTATTCTCCTATTTCCTTCTATCGCAATCTTACTCATTATCTTGCTCTCTCTTTACCCTCGTCCCTGTTAGTCTCGCTCTCATCCCTCCCCATTCTCTCCACCTCATCACCATTCATCTCCATTTTCCTCAACCCGCTTTCCAGCCTCCCTCTCCCCAAATTCCCCCTTCTGTTCCCGGTCTCTCCCTCGATTCTCTACTCTGTCTCTACCCACTCTCCCCATCCCACTGTGTCACTTGCATCTAACCCAACTCGCTCCCCGCTTCTTTCTTTAGCTACACTCACCTCAATCATGTGCGTTAATGTTCTCGATACCCCAGTCCTGGGGAAATAGACTGCACGCATTCGCCCTATCTGTGTCCCTCGTGGTTTTGTACACCTCTGTAAGGTTACCGAAAAAAGTCACAGAATTCCCAAACTCGCTCCATAACTCAGTCCCTCCTGTCCCGGCAGCATCCTCGGAAATCTCCCTCTGTAATCTTTCCAGTTCGTTGAGATTTCTCTTAGAGCAAGGCAAGCAGAACTGAACTCCATAATCCAAGTGCGGCCTGACCGACGTCATCTGCAACTGCAACGTGACCTCCGACCCCCGTACTCAGTGTCCTGACTGATGAAGGCCAGCGTGTCAAATGTCCTGTCCACCCGTATCGCATCTTTTCCACCGGATTATTATTTATTATCTCTCACGTAGACTACCTGAGATTTTTTTTGAAGAATCAGTAGGGCGCAAATATGTAAATTTAATGTCAAATGCAAAAAGCTAATAAATGCCGCAAAATGTGGAGGTGGTGCTGATGCTTTCAAGAATATGCTGGCGGAGGGGAAGAAGGTGCTCCTGGTTCATTGAGTTTTCAGACTCCTGTTCGTCGTCAACCCTGCTTCCCAGCCGACCATCCTCGCCACCGTCATCCGCCACTTCCCCTACAGCCCTTCGCGTTTCCGCCTCCGCCATCTTCTTCTACACACCCTGTCTCCATCACACTCCATCCCCTACACTCCGTGCCGTCTCCGTTATCTCCTCCTTCTCCAACCGTCTTCCTGTACCGCTCCATCCCCTGCAAGTCCTCCACGGTACCATTAACCCTCTCCCTCATCGACACGCCTCCCTCTCTCTCTGTTTATATGGAATTATGGGGAGAAAGGGGGAGAGCTGACGTCTGTTGTTACACCACCCAACCCCCTTCTACCGGATATCGATCTCTCGTTTCTGAGCCTCTGGCGAATTCTGTGTGAACAATGCCGGTAGTTTCGTTCGATAACACTTCATCCCAGTTACTGATATTTCTCCACCATATCTCTGCTCCCATCAAAACCGACCCTCTTCCAATTCACTCCTGATCCCTGTAAATCCACTGAACGCAAACATACACACATTCTCCGAGCCGGCACACAATTCAAAACTTCAGGAACGGCGGAGTTTTGGGGATTGGTGATAGGGAAGGAGCTTCGGAAATAGGAGTTTCTGAAGGGACCCAGGGAGAGTAAGCGTCAATCTGTGTCTGAACCCGGGTGTGTGCGTTCCGACGGTCCGGAGAAAGTGTCACCCAGTGTCTAACTTCAGAAGAATGTGATGGGACGGTGTGGAGGGAGATTCACTCTGTGCCTGACCTCGGGAGTGTGTGATGGGACGGTGTGGAGGGAGATTCACTGTGTCTGAACCCTAGAATGTGTGATTGAATGGTGTGCAGGGAGCTTTACGCAGTGTCTCACCCCGGAAATGTGTGATATGAAGGAGTAGAGGGAAAGGCACTCTGTGTCCGACCACGGGAGAGTATGATGGGACGGTGCGGATGGAAATTCAGTTTGTGCCTGAACCCGGGCGTGTTGAATGGGACGGTGTGGAGGGAGATTCACTGTGTGTGTGTGTGTGTGTGTGTGTGTGTGTGTGTGTGTGTGTGTGTGTGTGTGTGTGTGTGTGTGTGTGTGTGTGTGTGTGAGAGAGAGAGAGAGAGAGAGAGAGAGAGAGAGACAGAGAGAGAGAGAGAGAGAGAGAGAGAGAGAGAGAGAGAGAGAGAGAGAGAGAGAGAGAGAGAGAGAGAGAGAGACAGACAGAGACAGGGACAGAGATTAGTCAGCTAAGAGGGAATGATTGGCGGGAATTAGATTTGATTGGAAGTCAGAGTGTTTATCTCTTTGACTCTTCAAGGAGGAGATTTTTGGGTGAGAGAAGACACAGAACTGTTGGCTGATTAGTTTTCAGTTTTATTATTGTTTCTTTCTTATAATCGCAAAGTCCGAGCGGTGGCAGTGTCTGCCAGGAGAGTTGAATACTCCTTTGGGAGTTGTGGGAAGGCAGTGAGACCTCAAGATTCCCTGACAACTTCACCTGTAAGAAGGTCATCCAGCTGCACCGTCTATCACTCTGCGTTACAGAGCTGGATCTGAAACTGGATGAACCCGGGATCATTCGGGAAGCGAGGGGGTGTTAGGGAGGACATATAGAGATGTATTTGCACCCAGTGTTTTGGGATACAGGAAACTGAGTGACAGACCGGAAGGTGAAAGGGGTTGAACAGCCAGAACCAGTGCAGGGACCCCTTGTGGCCAACCCGCTCATTAACAGGTAGACCACTTTGGATACTTCTGGATGGGAGGAGAGAAGTGCAAATGACGAAGCAGGGGAGTGTCTCACCGGCCAGGTCTCTGGCACTTACTATGGTTCTGTGGATCAGAAATGAATGGGGTGAGATGTGGCGAGTTGTATCGATAGACTTGCCTTTTTTAGGGGAGTGAAAAAAAAACATTCTACTGTGGACGAGAACGAGATTCCTGGATGGTATGCGGTCGTTATCGTCGGCAGTATATAGGTAGGAACGGGGAGCCGGTTCTGCAAGCTTATGTATGCGGAGCTGTAGCCAAAATTAGAAAGGACGTTCAGTTTAAAATGTGGCTAAAATGTTAGGTTTGGAACGCGGTCTTCGGATGTGTGAATCACTGTGCTCTCTTCCTCGGAAGGTGCGACCTCTACCGACGAGACGGTTTCATTTCATTTCAATTCAATTCAATTTAAGTTTATTTGCAATTCCGTCACACATGACCACCAGGGCCAAGCTGCTGAACACAATCCCATCTGTCACACGAGGCACAAAGCATACATAATATGTATAAAATAAAAAGATAGCAAGCATATGTAGGATATCAGTGAAATACTCTCACCCTTTATGTACACGCGCACACACGCTCGAGAGCCCGCGAGCATTTATATATAATCAGCTTGATGTCCTAGGGACTTTAGAAGCCACCGAAATCGACAAACTACAACAACTGATCTTGTCTTCCGCCGAGCGAACGCTGGGGGACAGCACCGAGTCGGCCGCACCACACCGCCCCTCGTTGAGCAGCTCCTTCGTTTTCTCCGTCATCTGGCAACCTCTCAGTTTACACCTGAACCGGATTGGAACTAATATCCCAGCGGGAAGGTCTGCCATTAAAAAAGGGGTCGTTGCGGTGTTTAATGTAGAGTTTTACGGGGACGATAACAAGAATGTTTGAACAGATAGTGGAGTCATTGTTGGGACAAATGTTGTTAAGACCTCAGACAAAGTGAGGAATCAAAAGGGTGAGCTTGCTGGGACCCATGTTCTGAGCTGCGAACGTTTCAATTGTACGAAAGGCAGATGAGCTCAGGGTGGGGGCCAACATCTGGAAGCATGGTAGTTTAGCCATTGGTAAGACTTGGTTGCCGGAGGGGTAGGTCTGTTAACTCAAACTTCCAGTTAACCGCTGTTTTAGTTGTGCTAATATTTATATAATTTAGGCTGAGGCGAGGAGTTAAAGGTGGAACAGAGGAATAAGAAAAATATGAACTCGTTCATGGGGCTACATTGTCGACTACCGAACAGTCTGAGGATTTAGAGGAACGAATCTGTGGAGAGTTTGGAGTCTGTTGTAAGAGACGTCAGATTGTGCCATTTGGGTGATTTTAACATTCTTGGTATTGACTGTGAGCCTCATACCGTGAAAGGACCACAGGGATAGTCTTCTTAATCAGTTAAGTAAGTTTCCTGAATCAGTAGATAGAAGGTCCCAATGAGAGAGTGCAAAACCTGATCTCATCCTATCTAATAGGACACGCCAGGGGACAGAAGTTTGTGTTGGGGACCACTCTGCATCTAATGATGGTAATGACATTAGATGCAAAGTAATTACGGAAAAGGATAGATGTATCCTCGAGTTAAGTTTCTTTTTGAGGTTTGTAAGAATAGGAGACGCAAATAGACTAGATAGCTTGTATCTTTTACACCCAGAGTGGAAATGTCTAATACCAGAGGACCTGCATTAAGGTGAGAGGGGGTAGGTTCAAAGGAGATGAGTTTGACAAGCTTTTGTTGTCACAGAGATTGGGGGGTGTTTGGAACGTGCTGGCAGCGCTGGCGGTGGAGGGAAATCCATAGAGGCGTTTAAGTGGCTCTTGAACAGGCACGTGGGTGTGCAGGGAAGGGAGGGAGTCGGATGTTGTGTCGGCAGAAGGATTTCAGTTTAATTGGTATATCACAACTCTTGGACCGAAGGGTCTGCTTTATTGTGTGATTTACATTCTCTGCTCTGTGGAAAGAGCAGAGTGATTTGAGCTCATCGGGTGGGAAGAGCAGGGGGTTGGGGAGAACAAGGAACGACGATTTATCGACAAACAGAGGGAACGGTCAATTCTCGGACGGCATAGGCCGTGAAAAAGACTCACACCGACACCATCTTCAAAGCGACACTGCAAAACCCCTTACAGTGTCACTGGCACAACCCTCATCGTGATTCCCACACACTGACAGACCCTGCAATGCAACAATGAAATACCTCGCTGTGTTAATAACACCCTCCTTCCGCAAAAACCCTTCTTGAATCAGTTCAACATACCCTCACCTACACCACTCGCCGTCCACGTCACACATTCCCTCCACGACACCACTCCCGTCTCCGTCATCCGTCCCTCCCTTACAATCTACCCCGTCTCCGTGACACAGTCCCTACCCTGCCCACATTCTCCGTCTGGGTCATCCGCAACATTCACTACGCCCCTCCCCTTCCGCGTGACCCACCCCATCTCTTAAACCCCAACACGTCTCCGTCAACCTCTCCTTCTCCTGCACTACTCCCTGTCTTTGTCACACACTCCTTACACAACACCAATTCACTTTCAGTCAGCCCCCTTCCCTTACAGGCTACCACGTCTCCGAGACGCATTCTCTCCCCTGCACACGTCCCGTTTTCCTTATCCCCTACCTTCCTGGGGCACCTCACACGTTTCCGTTACCTCCTCAATCCCCTAAATCTATCCCCATCTCGGTCAACGCCCCATTCCCCTCTCTTAATGCGTTCACAGGCAATTGTGAGGACTATGAGGGAGAGATGGCGTTTGTTGCTACACCTCGCCCATTACGCCGGATATCTCTCACCCTTAGCAACAGTTTTATTACTGTGGATACTGTCGGAGAGGTGACCTAATGATGTATAATCGCAGTGGGATCGTTCAAGGAAGGTACGACATCTACAGGCGAGACAGTTTCACTGCATTTCAATTCAATTCAATTCCAGCGTTAGACATCAGAAAGTGGAAGGAATTAAAGGAGGAGGGGTGAAAATCCTGGGCAGAGAAAATGTCACCGCCCTGCTCAGTCACGACAGACATGAGAACGCGTCTAAGTGAGGCCCTATGGGTGGAAATGAGGAATAAAAAATAAATGTCCATTTCTTTGGGGCTAAATTCGATATTATTACTGCAAACACAGATAGACCAGACAACCGGAAAATTTCTATTTCCTGGAGCGGCGTAGGGTGAGATGTGGGCATATACAGGTCTTTCTCATTTCGAAAGACATAGACAGACGAGAAAACCTATATATTTCTCCCCTAGGTTAGAAATTTCGAATACCGCAGAGTTTAAGGTGGGGGGTCTATGCTTATAGGAGCTGTTATGGACAAGCTCTTGTTTACACAGACAGCGTGGGTGACTGGAATGCGCTGCCAGGGTTTGTGGGTGAGACAGATCGATAGAGGTGTTTAAGTGCTTCTTTGACAGGCCTGTGGATGTACAGGGAATGGAGGGAGATGGACATTGTGATGCCAGAGAGGATTTCATTCAGCTCTCCCCACCCTCTCAAATTCAGCCCACAGCCATGGGGGGGAGGGCTCGCCATGATAGAGCTGGGTGGGGCGACATCCCTCTACAGCCTCTTGCGACCCTCTGAGTTGCAGGCTCCAGACCAGATCCTGATCCTCCCCACTGTACCTCTGGAGAAATTTCCGAATCTTCAGCGAGAGACTGCAGATCCCCAGACTCCTAAAGTTGTCATCCCTTCGGTATCTGAGTGCTGTGCATGGTGGTGAAGGTGAGTGCAGAGCAAGGTGTAGAATACACTCAGACTCAGATGCGAAATAAACAAGAACACATTGAAGGAAACCAAAGACGGATTCACAAACACTGGTCCCCGAAAGGGATCTCCTCTGGTTGAGGATCCCTTTAACTACAGACATTCCAGGGAGGAATGTGGCAGGAAAAAAAATGGCAGCCTGAGTCTTAAAGGGAAAGTGACAGCTCACCACACTGTGATGACTGTGAATTGACTCATTCACACCGGGGAATTGACGTGCCGAAACTTGGATGCGCGTTCACATTAGCCTTTTCGCTTTGTATAGTTAGAAAGCGTTTTACTGTCCGTTTTCATATTTTGTGCTAGTTGATTTTCATAGTGCAGCTTATCTTTCTTAATTGCTCGCTTAGCAGTTCTCTGTTGCTTTTTAAACATTTCCAAATATTCTGGTTTACCGCCACACTTGGCGACGTTGTGTGCACGAGCGTTTTAGTTTGATGCCTTCTTTCATTTCCCTAGTTATCCACGGCTGGCTCTCCCAACTCTTACTCTCCTTGCTTTCAACCGGAATGTACTTCTGTTCAGCACCATGAAAATTCTCTTTGAAAGTCTTCCACGGACCGTCAACCGTCCCGCCATATAGCCTGTGTTCCCAGTCCACACCATCCCATTGTAGTCTCCATTGTTGAGGCATAATACACTGGTTTCAAACCGACCCGTTGCACCCTCCATTTGTATGAGGAGCTCAGTTATACTGTGATCACTCTTTCCAAGAGGACCCCTAACTACATGATCACTAATTTTCCCTCTCCCATTGCACAGAACGGACCTAAGATAGCGCGTTTTCTTCATTTCACTCCACTTTTATTATTCTCGTTTTTATTATTTTATTTTGATTTATCTTTATCAACACTTTTCTCTTGTACTCTATCTTTACTTCTGCAATCTGCTAAGACCACACCGCAACTCCATCTATTTAGTTTAAACCCCTATACACAGCTCCATTTAGAAAATAGTCTACAACTCTATTTTTTCCGCCAAGTTGCATGTCCATGTACTTCCCCGCACTGTATTCCACCTGTCACTCCTTTGCCCGTTCTCCTGATCTGTTTCAGACCGTCTGCAGCCTCTCTGCTACATCAACACTGTCTGTAAGTCGGAAACCTTATCACCGATCAACGCTAACTGTGGTTTCCTGATGAGGAAGAGAAACATTCTGTTGTAGAGGGAGATACAACCGCTCAGGATTTGGAGTTTGATGATTAGAACTGAGGGAATGATTGTGCAGAACTCTGAGCTGTTTCACTAAACCACAGCCTGACGTAGGTATTGTTACTGTCCAGATGGTCCAGGGCCCAGAAGAGAGCGAGTTAGATAGCTCCCGCTGTGGCTCCACTGAACCGAGAGATGAATTGTAACGGGGCGATGTACGTGACGCAATATAGATCTTCTGAGATGCTACCACAAAGGGTCCAGGTGATTCAAGAGACTGAGGGGGTGATAGATAGGGCATATTGAGAGGTGCAGGACACTGCAAACTGGGGGACAGCCAGACGGGGGATAACAGTTAAGGAGCCAGTGCAGGGATCCGTGTGACCATCCTCCACAACAGCAGGTAAACCACTTTGGATACTGTCGGTGATGAAGGGAAGCAAGAGGGTGTAAGGTGAAAGTGGAGAGAGGAGGGGAAAAGAGGGAGAGAGGATGAAAGACAGGGAGGCGAGACGGGGGGCAAAGAGGCTGAGGGGACCCCTGTCATCTCCTCTGTACCTACTTCGAGGCTCCTTAAATCTATAAAACTATACCCTCTCGTGCTAGCGAATTTATTTCTTCGTCCTCTGCAAATGAATGCGATCATTCTATTTGTCTTCCTCAGCACCGATTCCACCTGTAGTTTAACCATCCGGAATCGTGCATGAGGATCCCAAAATCCCTTTGCGCTCCAGATATTTAATATTCCTCCCCATTTAGAAAATCTTCAATGCTTTTATTTCGTGTAGCAAAGTACACGACCATTTACTTCCCCTCACTGTATTCCATCGGCCACTCTTTAGCCCATTTCCCGAATCTGTCTTCAACACCACCTGCAGATCTGAAAGGTTATGACCGATCCACACTGACTGAGGTTTCCCGAAGAGGAAGTCAAACATTCTGCTGCAGAGGGAGGTTCCCTGTCACAGGATTTGGAGCTTGTTGATTAGAACTGAAGAAATGATTTACTAAACTCTGAGCTGTTGTCAATAAACCGCAGCCTGACGTAGTTATTGTTATTTTCCAGATGGTCCAAGGTCCAGGGAAGAACAAGTGAGATCTCACCCTCTGTAGACCTATCCGGGAGAGAGAGGAATTGCAGCGGGCCAACATGTTGGGCCCAGTATAGATCGCCTGTGATGCTAACACCCAGGATATTACAGAAGATTGATTAGAGAGGCTTCCGGGGTGATGTTGGTAAGAACTAAGACACAGTTAGCAATCGAAAGGTTAGGCATGTTCTGAATAGTGTCCTGGGCTGAATATATTTCAATGAATGTGGGATCGGAGGAAGGGCAGATAATTCTGCTGAAGGTGAGTTTACCGGTTTACAAACAGAGGCAGTGTGTAGTGAGGAGAGGCTATTGACAGGGCAAATTGTCAGCCTGTCGGATGAGTTGCACAGTAAAAAGCAGATAAAATCGGGGAGGATGAATGCAGTACTGAAGGTGTTATATTTGAACGCACACGGTACACGGAATAAGAAGATGAGCTCGCAGCACAGTTGCAGATTGGCAGGTATGATGTTACAGGCATCACCGAATGATGGATGCGGGAGAGATTCGCATGGGTGGAGGAGTGGTTCACTGAATGATGGATGCGGGAGAGATTCGCATGGGTGGAGGAGTGGTTCACTGAATGATGGATGCGGGAGAGATTCGCATGGGTGGAGGAGTGGCTCACCGAATGATGGGTGCGGGAGAGATTCGCATGGATGGAAGAGTGGCTCACTGAATGATGGATGCGGGAGAGATTCGCATGGACGGAGGAGTGGCTCACTGAATGATGGATGGGGAGAGATTCGCATGGGTGGAGGAGTGGCTCACTGAATGATGGATGCGGGAGAGATTCGCATGGGTGGAGGAGTGCCTCACTGAATGATGGATGCGGGAGAGATTCGCATGGGTGGAGGAGTGGCTCACTGAATGATGGATGCGGGAGAGATTCGCATGGATGGAGGAGTGGTTCACTGAATGATGGATGCGGGAGAGATTCGCATGGGTGGAGGAGTGTTTCACTGAATGATGGATGCGGGAGAGATTCGCATGGGTGGAGGAGTGCCTCACTGAATGATGGATGCGGGAGAGATTCGCATGGATGGAGGAGTGGCTCACTGAATGACGGATGCGGGAGAGATTCGCATGGGTGGAGGAGTGGCTCACTGAATGATGGATGCGGGAGAGATTCGCATGGGTGGAGGAGTGGCTCACTGAATGATGGATGCGGGAGAGATTCGCATGGGTGGAGGAGTGGCTCACTGAATGATGGATGCGGGAGAGATTCGCATGGATGGAGGAGTGGTTCACTGAATGATGGATGCGGGAGAGATTCGCATGGATGGAGGAGTGGCTCACTGAATGATGGATGCGGTAGAGATTCGCATGGGTGGAGGAGTGGCTCACTGAATGATGGATGCGGGAGAGATTCACATGGGTGGAGCAGTGGCTCACTGAAAGAAAGCAGAGAGCTGGGAGACATGGGCGTTGCTCTGTTTGACAATCAACGATGAACAGTGTGCGCAGGGGTCGGTGCTGGGAACGCAACTGTTCAGGATATACATTAACGATCTGTAAGAGAGGTCCGAGTATAGTGTCCCGATGATGGCTGATGGTATCCGACTGCTCACGATAAGCATTAACAGTTTGGTTTGGTTTGCAGGTGCAGATTGATTTGGTTTGGTTTGGTTTGGTTTGCAGGATTGCAAATGAAATTTTCGCCTTCACTACGAGAGGGGCTGAACTAAAGAGCAGGGAAGTTATGATGGAACTGTACAGGGTGCTGGTGGAGCCACACCGGGAATGCTGCAGACAGTTCTGGTTTCCCTACTTGAGGAAGGATATACTGGACTTGGAGGGGGTGCACAAATGCCTCGCAAGTATCATTCCGGAAATGGGGTGTGGGAAGAATATGAGGAGATATTGAGTAGACTGGTGCTCTACTCAGCGGAATCCAAAGGAAGAGAGGAGATCTTAGAGAAACAGATAAAATTATTTAAGCAATAGATAAGATAGTAGCAGGAAAGTTGTTCCACAGGGAGGTAAGACGAGAACGAATGGATGATGCCTCCAATTTCTCCTAATGCGAGGGATGAGGAAGGGAGGAAGGAAGGAGAAAAAAGGAGAGAGAGGAATAGTGGGGGTAAATGGAGAGCGAGGGAAGGATGGAGAAAGACAACGAGAGAGAGAGAGAGAAAGAGAGAGAGAGAGAGAGAGAGAGAGAGAGAGAGAGAGAGAGAGAGAGAGAGAGAGAGAGAGAGAGAGAGAGAGAGAGAGAGAGAGAGAGAGAGAGAGAGAGAGAGAGAGAGAGAGAGAGAGAGAGAGAGAGAGAGAGATAGGGAGACTGCCACGGAGTAATGAAAAAGGGCGAGAGTGCGCCACTGTTTCGAGAGGAGGTGTTTACTTCACTCGGAGGAGGGTGTGGGCTCTCTCACCGGTGTGTGTTCGGGCTTTGACCTGGGGTCATGGCTTCTCGCGGACTGAAGTCCTGGAGCCCCGGCGATGAGCAGGAACAGAACAACGCCCAAACCAGGAACCAACAGTGGATGCAAATCTCCCGGGAAATACAGGCTCTGTATGAGTGACACAAATCCGTCCGACATTCCCTCGTGCCCTCAATATCTCCACTCTTCCTTCCATTCCTTTTCTCTTTCTCCCCCTGTTTATCTTCCGCTCTCAATCCTTCGTCTATATTCCTCTCCCCCATCCCTCCCCACGGTTTTCTTTTCACTCTCTGAAGCGCTCTCTCACCCCTTTTCTCTCCTCCACTCTGCCTCCTGTCTTACCGGCTCTCCCTCTCCCTCTCCTTCTCCCGCTTACCGCCTCTTTTCTCCCTCTTTCCCAATCTTTCGCCAAAACTCCACACCCTCTAGTATACTCTACATCCCTCCTCCCTACTCCTGTTTCCGCATTTCCGTCACGCTTAGTTTCCATCTCTCTCCACACTCTCCCCCTTCTCTCACCCCCTCGACCCTCTGTACACTCCCGCTCACCGCTTCTCCCCTGATCCCTAATCTTCCCCTTTCACTCCTCCCTCTCTTTCTCCCCACTGTCAATATTCTCCCAGCACCCGCCACTCTAATCTCTCACAGCAACGCACTCCCATTTCCGTATTCTCTGTCCTCTCCGCAATTCCTCCCCCTGCTCTCGGTTCCTCTCTTTATCAGCTGTCCACCTGGTGTCTGCTGCTGTCGGTTTGACCGCCTTCTCATCACGGGTTTCCTCTGACAACCGTCGTTTTCAGCTCAGAGACGCAGAGAGTCCTGAACAAGATGGACGACGGCAAGACCTACGTAAATGTGAAGTTCGAAGAAACGGATGCACAGTCACCTTCCAACGGTAAGTGGGTCAGAAAAAAACTGGGGTAGAGAGCTCCATTCTGTGTTTAATCCCGGGTGTGTGTGATCGGACGGGTGGAGGGAACCTCACTGACTCTCACTGTTCTGTCCCCAGCTGTACCTGATGTATCGTACGTGGAACTTAATCTCAGGACCAGCTCTGTTCCCCGGGTCCGGACAGGTGGAGGTCAGTTTCATCTCTGTCAGTTTGACTGTCTTTAGCTGATGTGTTCGTTCCTGTCGGGAGATCTCAGGAGAAGTGCTCAATTGACCCTAACGATTAATCAGAGGGAACCCACGAACCCATCACGTTCACTGTTCTGTCCCCAGCTGAAAGGTGGGATAAGCGATTACGAGGGTGCTCTGTTGGAGGATTGGCGAAGAGCCTGCACTCGGGGCAGGGGAGTGGAGACAGAGCTGGGGAATGGCTGTATCGAGGGAGCGCTATGGAATAGGATGAAGAGAAAGTTTTGAGGGAGGGGTCAGTGAAGAGCGAATGTCATAGGAATGGTGGTGTGGAGGTTGTACTGCGGGAGGGGTGTTGAGCAGGAGACATTAAGAAAGGAGCGCTGTGGGTATGGCAGAGTGCAGGAAACGCCGAGGGAGGACTGATGAGGATAGAGGACAGTGGGAGTGGAGCTATATAAAATTAAAACCTCACTCTACTCCTTCTTACCCCTGTCTCTATTCCCTCTCTCCCTCTCCTCGCTGCCCTCTTTCTCCTATTACCTCACTAAACCCTCTTTTCCCCCCGTTCTCGTCCCTCTCTCTTGTTCATCCTCTCTCCACTTTTTCTCAAACCTCTCTCCCTCCATTCCCCTTCTCTCTCGACTTTCACCTTACGCACTGCCACTCTCCATCTCTCAACACCTTCTCTCCCCACTCTTTCCCTCATCTCACTCTTTCTACCGACTCTCCCCTTCATTCTCTCTCACTGTTCAAATGCTCTACAGCCCCACTATCACACCGCCCCTCTCCCGCTCTGCCTCTTTCCGCAACCTCTCGCTCCCTGTTATCTCCCTCAATCTATCTCAGTATCCATCCCCTCTCGCTCCCTCACCCCATTTTCCACCTACTCCAACTCCACACCCTCTCCTTTTCTCTATCCACCCCTCCCCTCTTTCTGCTTCGCGCTCACTCCGGTCTCTCTTATCCTTCTGTTTTCCATCTCTCTCACTCTGTCTCTCTCGCTCTCTTTGTCTCTGCCCACATCCACCTTGTCCTCTCTTCTCCCTCTCCCTACTTTCTCTCTCTCTCTCACCCCTGTCAATGTTCGTTCACTCATAATCTCTCTCGTACTCCTCTTCCCTCTCTCTACCCTGTCTCCCTCCGTTCTCTCTCCCCTATTTTCTCCCATTTCCCCGCCCATTGCCACCATCGTCTGTCCATCCATTTCCTTCACGCTCTTTGTCTCTCTCTCCCTCTCTCTCTCTCTCTCTCCACCTTCCTCTGCCTTTCATTCCTCACCTCCCCCTCAGTTTCCTCTCTCTCTTGATGCCTTCTCCTCCTCACTCCCTCTCTCTCGCCTGATTGCTTACTGTGCTCTCCTCCCACTCTCTCTCTCTCTCTCACTCCCACATACAAACATTCTCCATCTCTCTCCCCAGTCGGTCTGACCTCCACCTACGCAGAACTGAACTTTCCGAAAGACGAACCTCTCATTGCTGAGTCCGAGGATCACCGCAACGCCTCGCGACCCGGCGTGCAGCCAATCACTTCGCAGACAGGTCAGTGGTCGCAGTAATGACGTCATTCTGGAGAGTTTTACAAGTCCTGCCCCTAAGTCTCCAATTTCCGAATGCACCCGAATAGACCACTGCCTCCGGCAGCTCGTTCCATAGACGGAATACCATCTGGGTAAACATAGAAACATAGAAAACCTACAGCACAATACAGGCCCTTCGGAGCACAAGGTTATGCCGAACACGTCCCTACCTTAGAAATTACTAGCCTTACCTATAGCCCTCTATTTTACTAAGCTCCATGTATCAATCAGAAAACCTCTTAAAATACCCTATCGCATTCGCCACCACCACCGTTGCCAGCAATCCATTCCACACACCCTCCACTCTCTGCGTTAAAAAAGTTACCCCTGACATCTCCTCTGTACCTACTCCCCAGCACCTTAAAACTGTGTCCTCTTATGGGAACCATTTCAGCCCTCTTACTATCCACACGGTCAATGCCTCTCATCATCTTTTACACCTCTGTCAGCTCTACCTCATACTCCTTCGCTCCAAGGAGAAAAGGCCAAGTTCACTCAACCTATCCTCATAAGGCAAGCTCCCCAATCCAGGTAACATCCTTGAAATATTTCTGTGCAGAGTTTCTACGGTTTCCCCATCCTTCCTATAGTAAGGCGACCAGAGCTGAGCACAGAACTCCAGGTGCGTCTTAGCAAGGTCCTATATAGCTGCAACATTACCTCCTGGCTCCTAAATTCAATTCCACGATTGATGAAGGCCATCTTAACCGCGGAGGCAACCTGCGCAGATACTTTGAGCGTCCTAAGGACTCGGACCCAAAGATCCCTCTGACCTTCCACACTGCCAAGAGTCTTACAATTAATACTATATGCTGCCATCTTATTTGACCTACCAAAATCAACCACTTCAAACTTATCTGGGTTGAACTCCATGTGCCACTTCTCAGCCCAGTTGTGCATCCTATCAATGTCTCGCTGTAACCAGAGACAGCCCTCCACACTATTCATAAAACCGCCAACCTTTGTGTCATCAGCAAACTTACTAACCCATCTCTCCACTTCCTCATCCAGGGCATTTATAAAAAACACGATGAATAACGGTCTCAGAACAGATTCCTGAGTCACTCCACTGGTGACCGGCCTCCATGCAAAATATGACCCGTCTACATCCACACTGTGCCTTCTGTGGGCAAGCCGGTTCTCGAACCACAAAGCAATGTCCAATTGTATCCCATGCCTCTTTACTTTGCATGGGGTACCCTATCAAATACCTTGCTGAAACCCATATACACTACATCTACTGCTTTTCCTTCATCAATGTGTTTAGTCACATCCTCATAAAATTCTCTCGGCTCGTAACGCACAACCTGCTCTTGACAAAGCCATGCTGACTATTCCTAATCATATTATACATCTCCAAATGATCATAAATCCTGCCTCTCAGGATCTTCTCCATCAACTTACCAACCACTGGGGTACGACCCACTTGTGCATAATTTCCTAGGCTATCTCTACTCCCTTTCTTGAATAATGGAACAACATCCGCAACCCTCCAATCCTCCGGAACCTCTCCCGTCCCACATTAACCTGGGGTACATGCCATCGGTTCCCGGCGACTTATCCAACTTGATGCTTTCCAATATCTCCAGCACATCCGGTGTCTTAATATCTAAGTGCATAAGCTTTTCAGTCTGCTGCAAGTCATCACTCCTGTCAAGAAGATTATTTTCCATAGTGAATACTGAAGCAAAGTGTTCATTAAGTACCTTCGCTATTTCCTCCGGTTCCTTATACAGTTTCCCCACTGTCACATTTGATTGGTTCCTATTCTTTCACGTCTTATCCTCTTGTTCTTTTCATACTTGTAGAATCCCTTGGGGTGCTCCTTAATCCTACCCGCCAAGACTTCACTTCTGGCTCTCTGAAATTTCCTTTAAAGTTCTTTCCTGTTGGCCTTACAATCGTCTGGATCTCTCACATTACCTAGCTCTCGGACCCTTTTGCAAGCTGTTTCTTTTCTTCTTGACTAGATTTATTACAGCCTTGGTACACCACTGTTCCTGTACCTTACCACATCTTCTCAGTCTCATTGGAATGTACCTATGCAGAACTCCACAAAAATATCCTCCAAACATCTGCCTGATTACATCCGTCCTTTTTACTGATATCATCTGTTTCTTATTTAAGCTTCCAATTTCCTGCCTGATAGCCTCAGAATTCCCCATACTCCACTTAAACGTTTTTCGAACTCGTCTGTTCCTGTCTCTCTACAGTGCCGTTGTACAGGTGATAGAATTATGATCAATCTCTCAAAAATGCTTTCCAACTGAGATTTCTGACACCTGGCCACGTTGATTCTCCAATACCAAATCAAGTACAGCCTCTTCTTTTGTAGGCTTATCTGTCTTCCTGAACACAGCTAACAAACTCCACCCCATCTAAACCCTCTCAACTCTCCTTGATATGAAGACCAACATGTCATTAGCTTCCTTCACTGCCTTGTGTACCAGCATGTTTACTTTCTGTGACTGATGAACAAGGACACCTAGATCTCGTTGTACTTCCCCTTTTCCTAACTTGACACCTTTCAGATATTAATCTCCCTTCCTGTTCTTGCCACAAAAGTGGATAACCTCACATTTATCCACATAAAACTGCATCTGCCATGCATCTGCCCACTCACCCAACCTGCCCAAGTCACTCTGCAAACTCCTATCATCCTCTCCATATTTCAGACTGCCACCAGCTTTGTGTCTGCAAATTCGCTAATGGTACGTTTAACCCCTTCATCTAAATCATTAATGTATATTGTAAATAGCTGCAGTCCCAGCACCGAGCTTTGAGGTACCCCTCTAGTCACTGTGTGCCATTCTGAAAAGGATTCGTTTATCCCTATTCTTTGTTTCCTGTCTGCCAACCAGTTTTATATCCATGTTAGTACCCTACCCCAATACCATGTGCTCTATTTTTGCCCACTAATCTCCTAAGTGGGGCCTTATCAAAGGCTTTCTGAAAGTCCAGGTACACTAAATCCACCGGATCTCCCTTGTTCATTTTCGTAATTACATCCTCAAAAAATTGCCGAAGACTATTCAAGCATGATTTCCCCTTCGTTCCATTAGAGAGGGTTGAAGGAAGATTCCCGAGAATGATTCCAGGAACGAAAAGGTTCCCGCATGAGAAACGTCCGGCAGCTCTTGGGCTGTGTTCCCTGGAGTTCAGGAGAATGAGGGGGGAGCTCATATAAAATTCTGAACGTTAAAATTCCTGAACAGACTGGATATGGAAATATTACTTCCTCTGGTCAGGGATTCCATAACAAGGAGGCACAACTTCAGGATTGAAGGTCATTCTTTTAGAACTGAAATGCGGAGAAATCACTTTAGTCAGAGGGTGGAAAATCTGTGGATTTATTTTTTTTTACTACCAGCAGCTGCGGAAGCCAAGCTACTGGGTGCATCTAAGGCAGAGATAGACAGGTTCTTGAAGAGATAGCGTTTCAAAGAGTATAGGAAGAAGGCAGAGGAGTGGGGATGACTATAAGTATTAGATCAGCCCATGCTTGAATGGCGGAGCAGACTCGATGGCCCGAATGGCCTACTTCTGCCACCTAATCTTATGGTTTTATGGTCGAGTGGTCTCTCCACAGCTGCGCAAGAATGGAAGTCGAAAGTGAAGATCGGAAATAGACCGGACCGTCTGATCTGCCGACTCTGCCTAGTTACATCCGCCCTCATCGTGATTGTGGTCGGTCTCTCGATCCATGGTGAGTGGAACGGACTCCCGGTGGAGTCAGACCCTAAATAATGTCACCCACACGCCCCTGACTGTAACACCGTTTAAAACCCATCACCAATACACGGACACACCGCTAACCGCAATAAAAACACGGCCTTTAACGTAACACAATCAAGACTCGTCCTGAACCCGACACGCCTTTCACCATAACATCAACAATGCTGTTACGGTAGCACGGTCACGACCTTCAACGAGACACAGATACACTCCTGACCGCGACACTGACACGAACATCGCTGTGCCACACACGTGGCTGTCACACAGACCGCAACACACCCCTCACTGTAACATCGCCATGCCCCTGACGGTAACGCCGATTAAAACCCATCACCACAACACTCACACCCCTAACCGTAATAAAAACACGGTCTTAACCGTAACACAATCAGGACACGTCCTGACACCCATACACCATTCACTATAATATCAGCAGCACTGTCACGGTCACGAACTTCAACTGGACACAAGAACACTCCTAACCGCGACTCTGACACCACCATCTCCGTGACGCACACATGGCAGTCGCACTGACTGCAACGCACCCCGCACTGTAACATCGACATTCTCCTGACCGTATCACTGATAAACTCCTCAGGGCCACATCAAAACACACCTCACAGTGACGCCGACACGCTCTTCACCGTGACCCTGAGGTACCGTACACCGTGACACCTTCACGCTCCTCAACGTGATCTGCTCCGCACCGCACCGTGACAAATACTCACACGTCACTGTAACACCCCTTACCGAGACGGTATCGCCCCTCAACATACCACCGATGCACCGCTCACTGAGGCAATTACCCGCACCTCACCCTGACATAGGCAAACCCCTGAACGTGATACGGACCCCTAAATTCTCAATGACACCGACATAGTCCTCTCCGTGAGACCGACACAGAGTTCAGCGTGACACTCTCACTCACACCGGGGCCATGACATACTTGAGAACAACACACCATGACACAGATACTCCACCCACGGTGAAACGACAAGGCCCCTCTCCCTGACATTTTCTTCGCCTTGACATCGAGATACACTTTACTGTGTCCCGGTATACCTCTCTCCGGGGCAGAGAAACTCCTATCACAGTGACACCGACACGTCCCTCACAGCAACTCGGATATGCCCCGCACGATACTGACGCAGACCCCCATGGTAACAACAAAACATTCACCGGGACATTGATATACCCCTCAGCGTGACAAAGACACGCCCCTCAAGGTGGCGCCTCTCAATGAGCCACAAGCGCATCCTTTAGATATTTTTGTATTATGAGGACACTCATGTATTGTCATTGAGAAATGCATGCATTAAGAAATGATACAATGTTCCTCCAGAGTGATATCACAAAATTAAAAAAAAGACAAACCAAAGGCACACGGTGACAAAACCACATAATTTTTGCATAAAGTCACAGCAGTGCAAAGCAATACCGTAATATGATAAAAACAAAACTTACCACAGACCACGGTTTAGTAAAAAGGTCTCCAGTCCCGATCGACTCCAATAGTCCCGATATTAGGCAGCAAAAGGGAGAAACTCTCCCTGCCATAAACTTCCAGGCACTGCCAACCAATGGCACGAAATTACCCGACGACAGCAGACTCGGAGTCCGTCCGAAAACTTCGAGCCTCCGACCAGCCCCTCCGATACAGACTCCCGAGCGGCATCCTCTGTGGAGCGCCTTCGACCTCGTCCCGGCTGCCGAAACAAGCAAAGCATAGGTCTCAGAGGCCTTCTTCTCCGGTGATTGAAGACCGCACAGTAGCAGCGGCAGTGAAGCGGGCATTTCAATAGTTTCTCCAAATGTTCCTACACGCTCTCACGTCTGTCTCCATCAAATCAGGATTGTGCACGTATCCCTACTTAACAAGTAACAAATATCCATTCTCCAGAGAGGCCGAGCGCGCGGCGTCGCGCCGCCATTTTCTCCTCCTTTACTGTGACACCCTTCACCGTCACACTGACATAAAACTCTCTGTGACCCGTGCGGTAGCGCGATACTGACTCACGTGTCACTGCAAACGCGGAACATCCTTCACCATCTCTCTCAGTATCGCAGATTCGTCAGTCTAAGGTCACCTCGGATCGAAACTACCCTGATTTAAACTCAACCCTTCAATCCAAGCTTTTTGCGCTCAACGCTAATCTGTCCGTTCTTGAACGAATGCAGAGCGATCTCCGTCACCAGTTCACTGAGATGGAAACGAAGTACAGATCTGTCAACGAAACCAAGGCTCAAATCTGTGAATTGTTGACCAGCAGAAGAGGTGAGGCATCATCCCCCTCTTTCACCCGCTCCTCATCACAGGGCAGGCATGGAGAGAGGAAGCGTCTCTCTGTGCTTGACATCGGGAGTGTATGGTTCTGGCATGGAGAGTGATTCACTCTGTGTTTGTCCCGGTGAGTGTGTGATGGTGCAGCGTGCAGGAAGTTTCACTCTGTCACTGAGTCCAGGAGAGTGTGATGGGACGTTGTGGATGTGGATTCACTCTGTGTCTGACCACGGGATTGTGAGACGTAACATTACAGCCTCACTCTGTGTCTCACTCCGGGAATGTCCGATGGGACAGTATGGATCCAGCTTCACTCTGTGTCTGACAGCGGGATTGTGTTATGAGACAGTGCTCAGAGAGATTCACCCTATGTCTGACCCCTGAAGTTATGGCACCGTGGAAAGAGCGTTTCACTCTGAATCCGGGAGTGTGTGATGGGATCGTGGAAAGAGAGCTTAAGTATGTGTCTGACTCCGGGAGTGAGTGATGGGAGTCTGCAGAGCGGGATTCACTCTGTTTTTGAATCCGAGAGTGTGTGATGGGATCGTGGAGAGACATCTTCAGTCTGTGTCTGGTTCCAGGAGTGCGTGATGATACTTAAGGAGGGAGATTCACACTGTGTTGAACACGGTAATGTGTTATGGGACCGTGTGGAGAAAGCTTCCCTCTGTGTCTGACACTTTGCTCTGTCCTGTGTCGAGAAGCTGTTGAGAGACAATCACACTCCCTCTGAGTCAGCGGGAGATATTAAAAAGCGAGCAGATTAACGGAGCGGGCGACGGAGTAGGGGAGACAGAGTAGAAAGGCTCTGGCTCGAGAGGCTTGGGCGGGCAGAGACTTGCTGCCAGTGAGGTAAGGCCGGTTAAAATCCTTTAATTAATTTAATTAACTTCGGTGTTGGTAATAAGAGGCACGGTTAGGGCAGTATGTGAGAAGTCAGGAGAGCGCAATTGTCCCTGATGACTACACCTGTAAAAGGTGCAGTCCTGACAAACTGAGTTAGCGAACTGGAACTGGAGCTGGATTATCTTCGGATCATTTGTGAGACAGAGGCAGAAATAGACAGTAGTTTCAGGGAGATAGTTACCCCTAAGAGTCAGGAGACTGGTAGTTGGGTGACTGTCAGGAGAGGGAAGGGGAATAGACAGGAAAAGCAGAGCACCCCTGTGGCCGTTCCCATCAACAATAAGTATACCGTTTTGGATACAGTTGGTGGGGTGAATCTACCAGGGACAAGTTGCAGTGGTCACGTCTCTGGCACCGACTGGACCCTGAGCTCAGAAGAGAAGGAGGGAAAAGCGAAGAGCAGTAGTGTTAGGAGATTCAATAGTTTGAGGGGGTAGATAAATGGTTCTGCGAGAGAGATCGAGAATCTGGGATGGTCTGTTGCCTTCCTGGTGCCAGGGTCCGCGATATCTCGCATCGAGTTCTCAGTATTCTCAAGAGGGAGTGCGAGTAGCCAGATGTCGTGGTCCATGTAGGGACCAATGATGTGGATAGGAAGAAGGAGGAGGTCCTGTAAAGAGAGTTTAGGGAGTTAGGTGCAAATTTGAAGGACAGGACAGGCAGGGTTGGAATCCCAGGATTGCTCCCGTGCCACGTGCTAGTGAGGACAGAAACAGAAAGATAATGCAGCTAAATACCTGGCTAAGGTGCTGGTGCAGGATAATGGGTTTCATGTTTCCGGACAGCTGGCCTTGTTCCAGGGAAGGTGGGACCTTTTCCGACGTGAAGGGTTGCACCTGAACTGGAGGGGGACCAGTATCCTTGCGGGAAGGTTTGCCAGTGCTGCTCCGGGAGGTTTAAACTAGATTTGTAGGGGGTGCGGAACAGAGCGTTAGAGCAGATAGTGAGGTGGAGGATGATAAAGAACTGCAAGTATGAAATGGAGTAAAGCCAGAATTAATATATAAAGAGGCTTTAAGGAAAGAGAAGCAGAATAAAGGGTGTAAAGGTACTAAGGAAGAAAGGGTAAAGTGCGATACTTCAATGCAAGAAGCAATAGAAGCAAAGGTGATGAACTGCGAGCTTGGATACATACATGGAATTATGATGTAGTGGCCATTACAGAGACTTGGCTGACACCAGGGAAGGAATGGATTCTCAATATTCCTGGATTTCAGTGCTTTAAAAGGGATACAGAGGGGGGAAACTGTGACGAGGTGTGGCATTACTGGTCAAGGATACTGTTAGAGTTCTTTGAGGAGGTGACCAGGCATATAGATGATGGTAGTGCAGTGGATGAGATCTGCATGGATTTTAATAAGGCACTTGACAAGTTTCCACACGGTAGGCTTATTCAGAAAGTCAGAAAGCATGGGATCCCAGGATGTTTGGCCAGGGGGAATTCAGAATTGGCTTGCCTGCAGAAAGCAGACGGTCGTAGTGGAGGGGGGTACATTCGGATTGGCTGAACGTGACTACTGGTGTCCAACAAGGATCTCTACTTACCGTGATTTTTATTAATGATCTGGATATGTGCGTAGAAGTGTGGGTTAGGCAGTTTGCAGACGCCACAAAGATTGGTGGTGTTGTGGATAATGCAGAGGATTGTTGAAGGTTGCAGAGAGACATTGATAGGATGCAGGAATGGGCTGAGAAGTGGCAGATGGGGTTCAACCCGGAGAAGTGTGAGGTGGTAAACTTTGGAAGGACAAACTCCAAGGCAGAGTACAAAGTAAAAGGCAGGATACTTGGTAATGTGGAAGAGCAGAGGGCTCAGGGGGTACATCTCCACATAATCCTGAAAGTTGCCTCCCAGGTAGTTAGGGTAGGCAAGAATGCTTAAGGAGTGTTAGCTTTCAGAAGTCGAGGGATGGAGTTTAAGAGTCGCGAGGTAATGATGAAGCTCTATAAAACTCTGGTTAGGCCACACTTGGAGTACTGTGTCCAGTTCCGGTCGCTTAACTATAGGAAGGATGTGGAGCATTGGAAAGGGTACAGAGGAGATTTACCAGTATGCTGCCTGGTTTAGAGAGTATGGATTATGATCAGAGATTAAGGGAGCTAGGGCTTTACTCTTTGGAGAGAAGGAGGATGAGAGGATACATGATAGAGTTGTGCAAAATATTAAGAGGAATAGACAGAGTGGACAGCCAGCGCCTCTTCCCCAGGGCACCACTGCTCAGTACAAGAGTACATGGCTTTCAGGTAAGTGGAGGGAAGTTCAAGGGGGATATTATAGGACGGTCTTTCACTCAGAGAGTGGTTGGTGCATGGAATGCACTGCCTGAGTCTGTGGTGGAGGCAAATACACTAAATGACTTTTTTAATTGATTTTTTTGCCTTTCTACTATTACTACAACAAAATGAAGATTAATACTGTGCAAGATAAACATAAAATAATATAATCCAAATCAATGATTAAAAAAACAAAATAAAATCATGGAAAGTTTGTATTCACACCCCCCGAACAAGAAAAAAATCTCCAGACCAACCACTGCAAGATGTAAAAAAATATTAATCGGAGCATTCAAAACCCCAAAACTGTAAATGATAATAAGAACAATAAATAATAATGCCTACTGCCAAAGAGAGAGAAAAAAAGCTAAAAGTATGGGACTGAAAAGAAGACTTAATTTAAAGAGGAGTTATGAAAATATTCAAAATGTCCCCTCACCTTCTGAATATTTATATCCGAATTCAGAAGTGAGTAGTGAATTTTATTAAGGTCTAAACAGGATATAATATCATTAAGCCATTGAGCATGCGTGGGTGGGGCAACATTTCTCCACCTAAGAAGAATTAAACGTCTAGCCAAAACCGAAGCAAAAAATACTGATCGACGGTTAGTCGGAATCAAATGTATATTTGCCTCACCCAAGGTAGCAAAAAGAGCAATCAGAGTTAGATTCTAAGTGTCAATTAAGAATATGGGATAAGGTTAAAAAAACGTCTCTCCAAAATTTCTCTAGACCAGGGCAGGCTCAATACATATGGATAAGAGAAGCCTCGCCCCCTTTACACTTGTCACAAACAGGACCAATGTTATGGTAAAATCGGGACAATTTAGATTTGGACATGTGAGCCTATGTACAATCTTAAACTGTAAAAAGCAGTGACGAGCACAAAGAGAAGTTGAATTAACCGACTTAAGAATTGAGTCCAGAACCGCATCAGATAAAAAAAAAACATTTCAGTCATGCTCCCAAGCCGTTCTAATTTTATCAAAGGGGGCACAATATTTTTCTCAAGCATCGCAGGAAAATTGGACAATAAAGGATCAATGAAATGTCTAATGTAAAGGTATCTAACGAAATGGGCATTAGGTAGATTGAGCTTTGCAGAAAGTAGTTGGAAAGTTTCGAAACGATTATCAATTAAAAGTTCTTAAAATGCCTAATGCCCTTTCTGTACCAATCATGAAATGTTGAATCTTGCATGGAAGGAAAGAAAAGATGATTATGCAAGATAGGACTAGAAAGAGTGAAAGCATGAAGACCATTACAATTTCTAAACTAGGCCCATATTCTCAGAGTATGTCTAATAAGAGGATTAACAATTAGTGTAGGCAAACGACTAGGGATTGCAGATCCAAGAAGTGCAGAAATAGAGAACCTCAGTGGAGTTTAACTCCATTGTCACCCATTTAGGACAATCAGACTGGTTATGAAAAAAGGACCAGAAAGTAAGATAGCGAGTATTAGCCGCCCAGAGGTATAAACGGAAGTTAGGTAAAACCATAAAACCTTTTTTTTCCAGATTTTTTGAGGTAAGCTTTATTAAGTATAGAACGTTTGCCCTTCCATAAATAGGACAAAATAATGAAGTTTAAGGAGTCAAAAAAAGCTTTAGGAAAAAAATGGAATAGATTGAAATAAGCCTAAAATTTAGGAAGGATATACATTTAAATAACATTAACACTACCTACCAGAGACCTAGATAAGGGTGACCATTGTGACAAACTCTGTTTGTAGAGTTCAGAAGATTAGCACAATTTTCACGAAAAAGATCCTTGAAATTCCTTGTAACTGTAATACCAAGAAAAGTAAATTGATTATTAACTACTTTAAAAGTGAGGTCACGAAATATTAATGTTTGAGATTCTTTATTAATTTGAAAGTGTTCACACGTGTAGATTGAGTTTATAGCCAGAAAGCTGGCTAAATTGATCGAGAAGTAAAAACATGGATAAGAAAATGCACGGATTTCACACAAATGAAATTCAGGCGACTACGAGATAGGTATATGGAGGAATTTAAGGTGGGGGATAGTTGCGAGGCAAGGTTTAAGGTTCGGGACAACATTATGGGCCGAAGGGCCTGTACTGTGCTGTACTATTCTATATTCCATGACTATGTCCATTTGTCACGTGTGCGGAGGAAGTTTCTTTCCGTGTCTCAAAGCTGGAGCGTGTGATGAGGCCGTGGAGAGAGGGATTCACATTGTGTCTGACCAAGGCTGTGTGTGATGGGGCGGTGTGGATGGAGCTTCACTCTGTGGCTGTCCACAAAACCATGTGATGTGACAGTGAGCAGCGTACAGCCTGAACTCATGATGGACCTTACGAAGAGAGAGCTTCACTCTCTGTCTGACCTCTGTTGGGTATGATGTAAAAACGTAATGTGTTTATCCATTGGATTCTGTGAAGGGACACTCATATTCAGTTTCACTACCGGAATTCCTGATAGGAGGGCCTGGAGTGTGTTTGTATCTGGCACCGGAAATGTGTAATGGGGCAGGTTGGAGGGCGCCTCAGTTTCTGTCTTACGCCGGGAGTTTATGATGGGAGAATCAGTCTGTGACTGACCCCGGGATTGTTTGATCGGATGGTGTGGAGGGAGATTCACTCTGTGTCTGGCCCCGGGAATGTGTTTTGGGAACATCTCTGCATGTCTGACATCGGGAATATGTGATGGGACAGGGCAGATGAGATTCACTCTTTCTCTGGCCCGGCGAGTCTGAGTGATCGGACGGTTCGCAGAGAACTCCGGTACTGTGTGTTGGGACGGTGTGGAGGTATCCGTATTCTATAACAACTCCCGGACGTACGGAAGGAGATTTTCTGTTACTTTTTTTGTAATCTCCAAAGCAATCATGTTCGGACTGAATCAGAAATAAAGAGAGGTGTTATTTCATAAAGAAGTTTGAAACACCCTATGATGAAGCGAAGCAGCTTTGTTCAAACTCTGATTCAAATTTTCTTGAAATAAATGCAAGAAAGGAAGATGTATGTGTCAGATCGACTGAAGATATATCCACACCTGAGTGAGGCTCCCTCCACACCGCCCCATCACACACTCCCGGGGTCAGACACAGAGTGAATCTCCCTCCACACCGTCCCATCACACACTCCCGGGGTCAGACACAGAGTGAATCTCCCTCCGCACCGGCCCATCACACACTCCCGGGGTCAGACACAGAGTGAATCTCCCTCCACACCGTCCCATCACACACTCCCGGGGTCAGACACAGAGGGAAGCTCCCTCCCCACCGTCCTATCACACACTCCCGGGGTCAGACACAGAGTGAATCTCCCTCCACACCGGCCCATCACACACACCCCGGGGTCAGACACAGAGGGAATCACCCTCAAGACGGCCGCATCAAACACTCCCGGGGTCAGACACAGAGTGAATCTCCCTCCACACCGTCCCATCACACACTCCCGGGGTCAGACACATAGTGAATCTCCCTCCACACCGTCCCATCACACACTCCCGGGGTCAGACACAGAGTGAATCTCCCTCCACACCGACCCATCACAAACTCCCGGGGTCAGACACAAAGGGAATCACCCTCCACACCGGCCCATCGCACATCCGTGGGGTGAGAAAGAAAATGTTGTTCCGTATATTTTGATCGACCTCAATCATTAATGATAGCAAAGTAATTTCACAGAATGTTGTTAACAAATCTGTCCGCGGACATGACAGTTCATATTGGTTTGCAGAATGCCAATCCAAGGGAAATTTGGAGTCTTGCTAGTTTTTGAGGAGAGAGTTGGTCATGGGATTGTTACAGGCTCCGAGAAGGGAGTGTGCAGTGGCTTTTGATTGGGGCTGACCAGGATACGGGAACGTTGTGTGCAGTGGGATTAGTTTGTGGACTGTCGACGACTGTGGGGAGAGTTTGGGAGCATTTGTGGGGCAGAGAAACGTCTGCGGAGAGTGCGTGGGGCAGTTGGATTTGTTCAAATTGACTCAGGGACAAAATGTGTCAGTGGGAGGAGTTTGTGGACTGACGACGACTGTGGGGAGAGCTTGGGCACTGGGAGCATTTGTGGGACAGAGAAACTTCTGCGGAGAGTGCGTGGGGCAGTTGGATTTGTTTAGGGACTGACACAGGTCTGTGGGGACAAAATGTGTCAGTGGGAGGAATTTGGAAACGGACACTGTGGGAAGGGTGTGTGACACTGGTAATAATTTGGGACACATAGATCAGTGGGGGGGGGGAGTGTGAGAAATTGGATTGGTTTGGGAACCGAGACGGGCTGTTGGCAGAGAGTGTGCAGTTGATTTAACATAGGTCTTTAGGGAGAAGGTTGGGCAGTGGAAATACTTTGGAGACTAGAACGGGGCTGTGGTGTGAGAGTGGGAAGTGCGAGTAATTTGGGGACCGACACGGGAGTGTGTGGAGAGCGTGAGGCAGTAGGCTTACCTTGGGGCTTTACACTGATCTGTGGGGTGAGAGTGGGAAGTGCGAGTATTTTGGGGTATAGAAGGGATTGGGGAAGAAGGGAAGAGCGATAGTGATAGGGGACTCGATAGTTAGATGTACAGACAGGAGGTTCAGTGGTCGTGACAGAGACTCCCGGATGGTTTGTTGCCTCCCGGGTGCCAGGTTCAGGGATATCTCTGATCGCGTGTACAGCATTCTGAAATGGAAGGGAGAGCAGCCAGATGTCACGGTGCACATCGGTACCAATGACGTAGGAAGAAAGAGTGAGGAGGTCCTGAAGAATGAGTAGGAAGTTAAAAAGGAGGACCTCGAGTGTGGTAATCTCAGGATGTGCCATGTGCCAGTGAGGGTAAGAGTAGGATGCTCAGAAGGATGAACACCTGGCTGAAGAACTGCTGTAGGGGGCAGGGTTTCAGATTTCAGGATCCTTGGGACCGCTTCTGTCGCTAATTGGACAAAGTGAGGTGGTGTTTGATAATACATATAGAGCGATAGTGGACAGTACCGCTGTGACAGCCCCCCTCAGGAATCGATATATCGTTTTAGATGCTGTTGGAAAGGTTGATCTGACAGAGGACACGACCGAGAACGGGACTCTGTCAATCTGCACAGTGCCATGATCAAGGGATCATGGAGAAATTCAGTATTTATAGGGGATTCAATAGTGAGGGGAACAGACAAGAGAATCTGCGAGCCGGACATGGATACCCAGATGGTGTGTTGTCTCCCTGGTTCCAGGGTACGGGATGTCTCAGATCGTGTCCAGAGTAATCGGAGGAGAGCGAACGAGCAGTCAGAAGTCTTGGGACATGTGGGTACCAAGGACATAGGCAGAAAAAGTGAGGAGGTCCTGAAGGAAGATTACTGGGAGCTGGTAAGAAAATTGAAAAGCCGGACATCCAGAGTGATAATCTGTGGATGACTGCCTGATGAAAGTAAGAATAGCAGAATTAAGCAAATGAATGTGTGGCTAAGTTACTGGTGCAGGGGGCAGAGCTTCAAATTATTGGATCATTGGGATCTATTTTGGGGGAGGTATGACTTATACAAAAACGATGGGTTACACCTGAACTCCGAGGGTACTAATATCCTGGCGGGATTGTTTCATATAGCTGTTAGGGAGGGTTTAAACTAAGTTGCCAGGGGGAAGAAAACCAGCGTGTTAGGGTCAAAGAAGAGGAAAATAGAAATAAGTCAAAGATACTGTGCAGCAAAGATGGCAAGAAGGACAGGCAGGTGAATAGACAGGAGAATTTGCTGTGCGATAGAAAATTAGCAAAGTCGGTAACAGATACTGATCTAAATGTACTGTACTTAAATGCAGGCAGCATTGGAAATAAAGTGAACGACCTTGTTGTACAGCTACCGGTTAAAAGATAAGACATTGTGACCATCGCCGAGTAATGGCGAAGTGATGGATGTGATTGAGAGCTGAATGTCCAAGGATACACAGTGTATAGGGAAGATAGGAAGGTAGGTAAAGGGGGTGGCGTGGCACTGATGGTAAGCAATGGTATCAAATCACTAGAAAGCAGGGATATAGGATCAGAAGGAGCAGAATCCTTATGCGTCGAGATTAGAACTGGCAAGTGTAAAAAGACACTAATAGCCGCTATATACAGGCCTCCAAACAGCAGCCGGAATGTGGAATACAAGTTACAGCCGGAAATTGAAAAAAAGTGTCAGAAGATAAATGTCAAGATAATCATGGAGGATTTTAATATGAAAGTGGTTTGGGAAAGTCAGGAAGGTACTGGGTCTCAGGAGAGGGATTTTGTAGAATTCTTATGGGATGGCTTTTTGGAGCAGTTTGTCCATAAGCTCACCAGGGGATCGGCTGTTTTGGATTGGGTGCTGTGTAATGAGCCTGAGGTGATTAGGAAACTAGAAGTAATGGGACCCCTTGGAAGTAGTGATCATAATCTGACTGAGTGAAGTTTCAAATTTGTCCAGGAGAAGCAGGTATCAGGTGTATCGATATTACAATGGAACAAAGGAAATTACAGTGGTATGAGAGAGGAAGTGGCTCAAGTTGTTTGGAAAAGTAAGCTGGATAGAGGCATGGTAGAGCAGATTTATATGAAATTCTTATAAGAAAAAAGGAATGTTGAAAGGGTTGGACAGAGTAGATGTGGAAAGGTTGTTTCCGTTGGTGGTTGAGGCCTAGACAAGAAGCCACCGTCTTAGAAATAGAGGGTACCCATTTAAAGCAGAGTTGAGGAGAATTTCTTTTTGCCAGAGGGTCGTGGATTTGTGGAATTCTTTGCCACATACAGCTGTGGATGCCGAATTATTTAAGGTGTTTAAGGAGGAAATTAATAGGAATCTAATTAGTCCGCGTATCAAGTGATATGGGGAAAAATCCGGAAAATTTAGCTAGATAGGAGAATGGTTTAGCTCATTGTGGAGTGGCAGAGCACACTCAGTGGGTCGAATGGCCTATTTCTGCTCCTTTGTCCTGGGATCTTGTGATTCCATCATCTAAATCATTGCTATAGAGCATAAACAGAAGCGGTGACAACACCGACTCCTGCGGAACACCACCAGTCACTGGCAGCCGACCAGAAAAGGATCCTGTTATTCCCACTCACACGCCTCAACGTGATACCGACACACCGCTCACTGTAGCACCAAAACACGATTCACCGTGACGCCGACACCCCCTTCACCATCTCTCTCAGTGTTACCAATCCGTCAGCGTCTGATCGCCTCCAATCAAAAAGTACCAGAGTCTTTTGGAAAAATATCAGGATATGGACAGGACCCAGCATCAACGTCAACTGCAACTTCACGAGCTGAACGCAACCCTTAAAACCAGGAAATCCGAGATTCCCGACTGGATCCAAGGATCTGTCTCAGGAATGTTTCGGCCCTCAACAACAACGTCTCCATCCTCATAAGCAAATTGTTTGTCCTCGAAGGCAAGCGCTCCATCCTTGAAAACAAATTGTTGGTCCTGGAAAACATCCTCTCCGTCCTGAGCTCTGATCTCTCTGAACAGCATCAAACGCAAACTGATCTCCGAGGCAAATTCAATGACCTCGAAATGAAGTGCAAAAATCTCAACCAAACCAAGACTGAAATCTGCCAACTGCTGAGCAGCAGAAATGGTGAGGTAATATCACAAATTTCCCCGCACCTAATCAGAAGGCAGAGAGGGAGGGGAGGCTGTAGTCTCTGGCTGCTCACGGGAATATGCGATGAGACGTGCGGCGAGAGCGACACCTGCTGTCCGAACGCCGGCAGTGCGCAAAGGAACGGTGTGGCGGGACAGACACCTAGTGTCTGAACCCGACAGTGCGTAATTGCGGCGCCACAGGGGGAGCTTCACTCTGCCTTCACAGGACGAGCGAAGAAGCTCAAATCCCCAAAATTAGTTGCATAACAGTGTGGAGGGAGCTTCACGCTGTGTCTGACCACAAGAGTGTGTGATGGGACGGCTTTGAGGGAGCTTCACTCTGTGTCTGACCCCGGGAGTGTGTGATGCGAAGGTGTGAAGAGTTCTTCTTTCTGAATCTGACACTCAGCGGATGTAATGGACGATTCACTGTTCTTGTTCCTGATTTCCAGAGCAAACTTGTTCCCAGGACTGGATCAAAAATAAAGGCCTGTGTTATTTCATATCGACGTTTGAAAGTTCTTACGAGGGGGCGAAGCAACTTTGTTCTATCTCTGATTCAAAGCTTCTTGAAATAAATTCAAACGAGGAAGAGGTATGTGTCAGATGGACAGATAATATATCCAGATCAGATCGAATCTTCCTCCACACCTTCCCAACACACACACTCGGGGTTTGACACAGAGTTAATCTCCCTCCCAACGGTCCCATCTCGCACTCCCGGGGTCAGACACAGAGTGAATCTCCCTCCACACCGTCCCATCACACACTCCCGGGGTCAGACTCAGATTGAATCTGCTTCCAGACCGTCCCATCACACACTCCCGGGGTCAGACACAACGTGAATCTCCCTCCCCACGGTCCTATCTCGCACTCCCGGGGTCAGACACTGAGTGAATCTCCCTCCCCACGTTCCCATCACACACTCCCGGGGTCAGACACAGAGTGAATTTCCCTCGACACCGTCCCATCAAAATCTCCGGGTGAGACACAGAGTGACGCTCCTTACATTGTGATCGATTTCAATCATTAATGATTGCAAATTAATTTCACAGAACTTTGTTAACAACCGTGTCCGCGGCCAAGACAGTTCATACTGGATTGGAACATGCAAAGCGGGGTGAGATTTGGGGTTTTGCCTGATTTTCTAAAGAGATTGGACAGTGGGATTAATTTTGGGGACAGAAACATGTCTGTGGGGGAGGTGGGTTAAGGGGAGCTTTTGGCTGCTGCCTCAATTCAGTGGTGAGAGGTGGGTCACTGCCGATATTTTGGGGACAGAAACGGGTCTATGTGGAGAGAGTAAGACAGTAGGAGTACTCTGTGGCCTGGTATCCCCGTAGGAAGAGACTGGGCAGTGCGATTAATTTGTTGCCCGGCGCAGTCTGTGTGAAGAATATGGAAAGGGGGTGTATTTCGGGGACTGTGGTCTGTAGGTCAGTGGGGAGAATATGCGTCGGTGGGAGTATTTGGGGAGGGACATAGTGGACAGGGAGTGGGATACTGCAATTAATTTTGGACTGACACGTGTCTGTGGGGTGAGATTAGGCAATACGTTTAGTTTGTGACCGACACGAGCCCTTGGTGGAGAGCGGACAGTTGGTTTAATTTGCGGACTGACATGGACCGTGGGAAGAGAGTGAGAAGTGAGAGTGTTTTGGTGATTGACACAGGTCTGTAGGGAGCAGGCTGGACAGTGGGATTATACTGGGGACAGGCACGGAGCTGATCGGTGAGAGTGGGAAGTGCAAGTATTTTGGAGACAGACAGGCGGCCTTGGCAGTTATGGAGAGGGTCAGTGGGAGTATTTCGGGGAATGCGACAGGGCTGTGGGGAGAGTGGCGCAGCTGGATAAGATTGGGTACTGACACGGTTCCGTGGGGAGAGGCTGCGGCTCTGGGAGTAATTGGAGGACTGACAGGGTCCTGAGGGGAGAATATGTGATCGTGGGGTTATTTTGGGGTTATTTTGACACAGCTCTGTGGGTAGAGCGTTGGGCAAGGTATTATTCGGGGACTGTCACAGGGCTGCGGAGAATGCGTCAGTGAGAGTACTTTGGAAACTTTAACAGGTATGTGGGGAGGGAGAGGGTCAGTGGGAATATTTTGGGGATTGACACCGGTCGGTGAGGAGAGCTTGGGTCAGTGGGAGTATTTTGGGGACTGTCACCGGTCGGTGAGGAGAGATTGAGTCAGTGGGAGTATTTTGGAGACTGACACCGGTCGGTGAGGAGAGATTGAGTCATTGGGAGTATTTTGGGGACTGACACCGGACGGTGAGGAGAGATTGAGTCAGTGGGAGTATTTTGGGGACTGTCACCGGTCGGTGAGGAGAGATTGAGTCAGTGGGAGTATTTTGGGGACTGACACCGGTTGGTGAGGAGAGATTGAGCCTGTGGGAGTATTTTGGGGACTGTCACCGATCGATGAGGAGAGACTGAGTCAGTGGGAGGATCTTGGGGACTGACACCGGTTGGTGAGGAGAGATTGAGTCTGTGGGAGTATTTTGGCGACTGACACCGGTCGGTGAGGAGAGATTGAGTCAGTGGGAGGATCTTGGGGACTGACACCGGTTGGTGAGGAGAGATTGAGTCAGTGGGAGGAACTTGGGGACTGACACCGGTCGGTGAGGAGAGCTTGGGTCATTGGGAGTATTTTGGGGACTGACACCGGTCGGTGAGGAGAGATTGAGTCAGTGGGAGGATCTTGGGGACTGACACTGGTCGGTGAGGAGAGATTGAGTCAGTGGGAGTATTTCGGGGACTGACACCGGTTGGTGAGGAGAGATTGAGTCTGTGGGAGTATTTTGGGGACTGACACCGGTCGGTGAGGAGAGATTGAGTCAGTGGGAGGATCTTGGGGACTGACACCGGTCGGTGAGGAGAGATTGAGTCTGTGGGAGTATTTTGGGAACTGACACCGGTCGGTGAGGAGAGATTGGGAGTATTTTGGGGATTCACAGCTGTCGGTGAGGAGAGATTGAGTCAGGGGTTGTATTCTGCGGACTGACACCGGTTGGTGAGGAGAGATTGAGTCAGTGGGAGTATTCTGCGGACTGACACCGGTTGGTGAGGAGAGATTGAGTCAGTGGGAGTATTTTGGGGACAGACACCGGTCGGTGAGGAGAGTTTGAGTCCGTGGGGTATTTTGGGGACTGACACCAGTCGGTGAGGAGAGATTGAGTCAGTGGGAGTATTTTGGGGACTGACACCGGTCAGTGAGGAGAGATTGAGTCAGTGGGAGTATTTTGGGGACTGTCACCGGTCGGTGAGGAGAGCTTGGGTCAGTGGGAGTATTTTGGGGACGGACACCGGTCGGTGAGGAGAGCTTGAGTCAGTGGGAGTATTTTGGAGACAGTTACAGGACCTCCTGCTTGAGATGTGTTATCCCTTTTGAAACTCTTTACCCTTCCTTGACAGGAAAGTGGCCTCTAACGTCGTGTACAAGGTGAAATCGGGAAAGTTCGAATGCGGTGAATGTAAATCTAGTTGGCTTGTCAGTTGCAAAGATGATCAGCACCGTTTCATCTGTGAGAAGCCTGCACCTTTGTGCCCGGATATTCCTGAAAAGATCCGGGATCTCTGTGAAAAACCCGTGGAGCCAAGTTAAATCAGGTGGCATCATTCTCTTACCCCAAGTGCAGCTCTCTCCCAGACTCTGACAAACCCATCCGCTCCGCCTGTCGCCCCTACACTATTCTGCTGTCTCAACCTATGGCTCTCTTACTCGGCATCTCGCTCTTTCTTTACCCTCATTCCTCCAAACTCGCTCTCTCTCATAACTCCTCCACTGCCATCTCCCCTATTTCATCCCCATTTTCCTTCCCCTCACTTTCAGGCCTCCCGCTCCCAGTATCAAAGGACTGTATTGCATGTTTAACACCTGACTCATTATCTGTGACTTATCCGCCCTGAGATTTGTATCTTTGCATGATCAGTACGTCGCAAGAATGTAAAATTAATGTAAGATGCAAAAAGAGAACAAATACTGCAAAACTGTGGACGTGGTGCTCATACATTCAAAAATATGATGCCGGAGGGGATGGAGGTGTACCAGAATCCTTGAGATTTCAGTTTCCTGTGTCTCTTCCCGATGGTAGCAATGAGCAGGAAGTTTGTACCCGAGGTGAGGGGCCTCAGTGATTGATGCCGCCTTGTCGAGGGTCGCATCTTGCAGATGTCCCCGATGCTGGGGAGGGTTGTGCCCGTGATGGAGCTGGTTGAGTCCGCATTCCTCTGCCGCCTCTGGCGACCTCGTGCGTTGTAGCCTGCGCACCAGGCGATGATGCCACATGTTCCAGTGGTCACTTGCTAGTTTTCAATGAAAGACCAAATCGTTTCAAACTGCTCAATTTGTAATTACTTCTGTAACGAGAGATCTATGGTATACAGTATGGTCTGGAATACACTGAAACGCAGACTCGAAATAAACAGGACGACAGAAAAGACATCTAAAGTTTATATCGCGAAGAATAGTTCTCGAAATTGATCTCCTACGGTTGAGCACTGAGTGCTCAGCACGGGGACGTCAACGACAGACTTCCCATGAAGCAATGTTGACAGGCAATAATTGTCAGTCTGAGCCTTAAAGGGGAAGTGACATCTCATCACACTCCGGGGAATGGACGTGCCGACACTTAGTTGCCTGGCGCTGTTCAGTCGGGAACATGACACGTTCTCCGTGTTTGCATGAATGTGCTGGTCCCAGGACAGATCCACTGAAATGCTGACACCCGGCAACACAGGAACCTAAAATCAGACCATGAGATTTAGGAGCAGAATTAGGCCATCGAGTCTGCTGCGCCATTTCATCATGTCTGATCCAGGTCCCCCTCAGCCCCAATCTCCTGCCTTTTCACCGTATTCCTTCATGGTCTGAGTAATCAAGAATCTGTCAAACTCTGACTTCAATACCCCCAATGTCGACCTCCACAGCCGCCTGTGTAGCACATTCCACAGATTTACCATACTCTGGCTAAATAAATTCCTCCCAATCTCCGTTCTAAACGGACGGGCGTCCATTCCGATGTGGCTCCACTGGTCTTCGACTGTCCCATGACGGGAAACCATCTCGCTACGTCTACTTTATCGCGGCCTTTAAAAATTCCATCGCTTTCAACAACAGCAACCCGCCCCGCGCCCCCTTCATTCTTCTGAGTTCCAGCCATCAAACGCTCCTGATCTGATCAGCGTATCAATCCCGGAATCCTTTCCGTGAACTTCCTCTCAACCCTTCGCAATGCAAGCACATCCGGCCGGATCAGATAAGCGACCCCGAACGGCTCACAATACTCCATAAGGTCTCAGCAGTGCTTCATAAAGCCTCAGCTTCGTGGCCTTGTTTTGTTTATATTCTAATCCTCATGACATGACTGCTAACATTGTACCTGGCTACATCACCACCGACTCCACCTTTAAATTACCTTTTAGGGAATCCTGCATGAGGACCGCCACGTCCCTATGCGCCTCTTTTTTTTTCAATTTTCTCTCCATTTAAAAAGTAGTCTCCGCCTCTGTTCCTTCGACCAAAGTGCATGGCCATACATCTCCCAACGCAGTAATCCACCCGCCGCTTTATTTCCAATTCGCTCAATCTTCTCTGAACCTTTCTGTAGCCTCTCTGCTTCCTCAGCACCACCTGTAGATCGGTGACGTCACTGCCGATCTGCACTGACTGAGGTTTCCCGATGAGGATGTCCATCATCCAGTTACAGAGGGAGGTTCACTGGCCCAGGATCTGGAGCCTGTGGATCAGAACTGAGGGCATGATGAGTCTCAACGCCGAGCTGTTGTCAGTCAACAGCAGCCAGACGTTCCTGCTGTAATGTCCAGCTAGAGTTCGTCAAATTACAGCGGTCACGTCTTTACTAAAGAGGGTGTCGACCCTGGAAAGGACGAGCCTGTCAAAGCAGGTAGTCACAGTATCTGTGAGCGTCACTGGGCTGTTGTAGTTGAGGCAGGTCACCCTACTCTTCTCGGGCACTTAATCCCAGCAGGTGTGAGTGTCACTGGGCAATTGTAGTTGAGGCAGGTCACCCTACTCTTCTCGGTCTCTGGTGTGATTGTCGCCCTTTTGAAGCAGGTGGAAATTCCGACTGCAGCAGAGAGAGATTGATGATGTCCTCGGACACTCCATTCTCCGCTACAGTCCCTCTCCTCTGCGTTACCTTTTCAATTATCCACGCCCCTCTCTTTCTCCCTGTCTCCGGCAACCCCTTCATCACCTACACCCCTCCACTTCACCGTCCGTCCCTCCCTCTCCGATGCCCATTCTCCGAGAGCCGCATCATCCCCTTCAGAAACGTGCTCTGTCACCCCCCAACCCCCACCCCCCACCCTCCATATCAATCGGCTCCCTGCCTGTGTTCAAAGGGAATTGCGGGGACAATGCGTTTCAATCCCAGAATCATTCCGGCGAGCATCATTTCAATCCTTTCCAATGCCAGCACATCTGGCCGGGTTAGATAAGGGACCCAAAACTACTCACAGTACTTCAAGTGAGGTCCGCCAGTGTTCTATAAAGCCTAAACTTTGCATACTTGTTTTTAAATTGAAATTATCTTGATATCAAAGCTTCCTCGCCAGCGGCTCCACCTGTAAATTAACATTTAGGGAACCCTGTACGAGGTTTCCTGCGTCTCTGAGCGCCTCAGTAGTTTTTTTTTTTAATTTTCTCTCCATTTAGAAAATAGTGTACGCCTTTATTTCTTCTACCAAAGTACGTGGCCATACACATCCCGACACAGTAATCCACCCAAGGCTTCTTTGTCCATTCGCTCAATCTCTCTGAACCCTTCTGTAGCCTCTCTGCTTCCTCAGCACCACCTGTAGATCGGTGACGTCACTGCCGGTCTGGACTGACTGAGGTTTCCCGATGAGGATGTCCATCATCCAGTTACTGAGGGAGGTTCACTGGCCCAGGATCTGGAGTTGTGGATCAGAACTGACACATGATGATGCTGAACGCCAACAGCAGCCTGACGGTGGTTTTGTAATATCCCTCCTCGTTCCTTGCAGAACCTCTGCTCTGTCACTCCCCTCCCCTCAAACACCCTCCTGACTGTAATCACAGGTAATTGTGGGGATAATGGGGTATTGATCTCTCCGTTCTGAGCGTTTCTCGCCTTTCAGGCTGGTCGTGTGGTTTCTCATCACTTTCTCCCAGTGGCTGCAAACTCAACACCGCTTCTCTGCCCTCCTCCTCTTCCCTCTGCTCTACATCCGGTCGAGCACAAGTTACTGTCTCTGAGTCAAACACAGAATTCGGTTTGGCGGGGTCGCCGTAGTGCAGGTGATCGGTGAGAGAGGAGAGAGGGAGCTTCGCCCTGTTTCTTGACTCCGTTAGTGTGTTATGAGACAATGCGGAGGAAGCTTCACTCTGTGTAGAACAGAGTGATCAAAAAATAATGGTGCAGAGTTCCCTGAAGTTGGAATCGCATGTGGATATGGTGGCGAAGAAAGCTTTTGGTATGCTGGCCTTTATAAATCAGAGCATTGAGTATAGGAGTTGGGATATAATGTTAAAATTGTACAAGGCATTGGTGGGACAAATTTGGAGTATTGTGTACATTTCTGGTCACCGAATAATAGGTAGGATGTCAACAAAATAGAGAGAGTGCAGATGAGGTTTACTAGAATGTTACCTGGATTTCAGCACCTAAGTTACAGAGAAAGGTTGAACAAGTTAGGTCTTTATTGATAGTAGCGTAGAAGGGTGAGGGGGGAGTTAATAGAGGTATTTAAAATTATGAGAGACATAGATAAGATTTGGCGTGGATAGGCTTTTTCTATTAGAGTAGGGGAGATTCAGGCAAGTGGACTTGAGTTGAGAGTTAAGGGGCAAAAAGTTAGGGGTAACACGAGGGGGTGTTTCTTTACTCAGAGAGTGGCAGCTGTGCGGTAAGAGCTTCAAGTAGAAGTGGTAGAGCCAGTTTAGATATTGTCATTAAAAAAAGAATAGGTATATGGACAGGAAAGAAATGGAGGGTTATGGGCTGAGTGCAGGTCGGTGGGACTGGGTGAGAGTAAGCGTTCGGCACGGACTAGAGGGGCCGAGTTGGCCTGTTTCCGTGCTGTAATTGTTATATGATTATATGGTTGTATGTGTCGGACCCCCGATCGGGAGTGTTTGGACAGTGCTGAGTTTCTGTGTCTCTCTCTTTCACCTTCCCTCCCTCTCATCTTCTCCATATAACCTCCCTCATCCCACCTGCGTTCACTCTACCCCTCCATCCTATCCAAACATCCCTTCTCCTTTCCCCTCGCACCTGACTTGCAATGGAGAATGTGACCGATCCCGACTGCGATGGTAAAAATAATGAAGGCAATGCCCGGCCATTTCACCTCCTGTCCGGAGGGCGGCGCCTTTCCTGGGTACAGAACTGCCGGCCGGTTTTTTATCAGATGTCCGTCGGGTGCGACTCCAGTGCGGGCGGGAGAGATTGGGAAAAGAGGAAGATGTGTGTGAGGGTGGTGGAGAAAGGGAGTGGGAAGAGAGAAACAGAGGGCTGTATGAGAAGGACAGTGAAATCGAAATGAACAGGGAGAGAGGGGCTAGAGCTGAGGAGGGAACTGAAGAGAGGAGCGAAATTGAAGCAGGTTAGGGGAATTAATGCAGGATAGAGAGGGGATAGTGAGGGGGAGGCAGTGAAAGGAGAGAAAGAAAAGTGTAGACCGAGGGAAATTGACTCGGATTGAGAAGGAAGGCAGAGAGATAGAGAGAATGGGACAGGGTGGGAAAGGGGGTAGGAGAGAGGGGAAAGGATGGGGAGCGAAAGGGAGGAAGGTGGGGAGAGCAAGAGTGAGGGGCAGAAAGAGAAGGTGAGAACGAGGATCTGGGCAGTGATGGACGGGGTTCAGAGACGAAAAAGAGGGTAGAGAGTTACGAGAGAGTGGAAGGTGGGGAAAGAGTTGAGCGAGGGTGCTGGTGATGGAGTAAAGAGAGAGGTAAATAGGGGTATAGATTAGAAGGGAGTAACAGACAATGATGTGCTTATGATGAATGACCTTATAGGTACCTTATGTTGGCTGCTGTCCAGCCAAAAAGGGAACCTTACCCAGCAACAAGTGATTTCCCAGACATTGTTCCCGAATAGCGTTAGTCAGTTGTCCAAATAAAGAATTATCTGGTCGCACAAAGCATTTTTGAGGTATAACATAACTAAATAGGGGAAGGACAGCACAGAGTAGTGGGAGGTGTCAACATAAGGATCTGAGATTGTATCCAAGCTAACCTTGGCAGAAATAATTATTACGAACCAATAATGATTTTAAAACTAATTGTATCTTAGCATGTGATCGAAACTATTCTAAAACTGTATTAATTCGCGGAATTATATTTCCTGTAATGATCAATGTTATAAATTGTGTGGAATTGTGTGCGAGGGGAGGGCAGTGTCCGGACTGTCTCTTTGGGAGATCAGTCTGTAACTCCCCCCATAGCATGCTATGAATAAAGAGCTTGCGGTTTTATTGAATTCGGGGTACCTTGAGTTACTGCATCGGGTCGATCCGCCTTTGACACTGGGAGAGAGAAAAAGGAGGTGAGAGAGACTGATGGTGGCGAGTCAGGGAGATGGGATGGAGAGGGGGAAGATAAAGTTAGAGAGGGTAGGGCAGAGAGAGTGGGGGAGATGCAGAAGTGACGGTGGCGGTGGGGGGGTTGGTGACAGGGAGAGAGGGTATGGAGTGTGTAGAAGGGAAAAGGAGAGGGCGTGGCCAGTGGGCAGGGAAGGAGAGTGAGACACAGGGAGATGGGATGGAGAGGGGGAAGATAAAGTTAGAGAGGGTAGGGCAGAGCGAGTGGGGGAGATGCAGAAGTGACGGTGACGGTGGGGGTTTTGGTGACAGGGAGAGAGGGTATGGAGTGTGTAGAAGGGAAAAGGAGAGGGCGTGGCCAGTGGGCAGGGAAGGAGAGTGAGACACAGGGAGATGGGATGGAGAGGGGGAAGATAAAGTTAGAGAGGGTAGGGCAGAGCGAGTGGGGGAGATGCAGAAGTGACGGTGACGGTGGGGGTTTTGGTGACAGGGAGAGAGGGTATGGAGTGTGTAGAAGGGAAAAGGAGAGGGCGTGGCCAGTGGGCAGGGAAGGAGAGTGAGACACAGGGAGGAAGGAGCACGAGGATGAGAGGGGAGTAAGAGGGAGATTGAGGGGATAGGGAAGGGAGTTAAAGGCTGTGTGGGAAAGGAGCTTGAGGAGGTAAAGCGAGAGGAGCGGGAGACAGCGAGGGTGGAGGGAGAGCTGGAAGAGATGGGGAGGAGTAGTGAATAGGAGAGGGAAGGGGAGAGGAATCCACTCTTGCCCTCCCCTTACCGTGCGCCGTCCCTTGTCGGGATGTTCCTGACCGGATTTCCCGAGCCTTCTCAGAGACACAGAGACTCGCCGTCAGAGTCGGCAGCAGAGAAATATAGGGTGACGGGGAGAATTCCCCCAATTGATAGCCAGACCGACAACCTTCCCACCTCCTATGTTCCCGTCCTCACCACTCTACCCCGTCTATCTCTCCCTCTTTTGCAGAGCCTCACTCTCCTTCTGAGCGAGGGGCCCTCGATACGGAGAAAAATAGTGTCTCGCCTGTGTTGTCAAGCCCCACCTCCACCCTCGACTCCACTCCCAATCTTGACCGGAAGTTCCACCACGCCCCCGGGATAACTCCACAAACATTCCTCCCCCACCGCCAGGAACTTACCTCCTTTTGTCCCGTTGCACTTTGTCTCGCTCTCGAAACGTTCGATCCCTCCCAACCATCTTCACCCTTCACTTCCCTTCCATGTATATACCGCCCTCCCATACCGCTTGCAAGTCGGTCCCTCCCCCTCTCTCCAATCCCATATGCCAGCATGTTCCCTGACTCCCAAGCAAAACCTTCCTCTCCTCGCCTCTCCACGAAGTCCCACGGAGAATAATCGGAAATCCTTCCTACCACCGAGTTACAATAGAAGGGAGGGAAGCGGGGGACGGGTGGGGCTGGATAGTGGCTCGCAGGATTTTCTGTCGGGGAGGGAGGGAAGGGAGGGTGAGGGGAGGTGGAGGGTGGGGTGGAGTAAATAAAGGGGGATAGAGGAGGGTGGGGATGGGGGAAGTGGAACAGGAAGAGTAAGACGAAGGGGTGTGATATGGACAGTGGGTGGGAGGGGAGGGAGATGAGTTAAAGAGGTGAAGAAAGGTAGCGGGGGAGCAGGAAGGGAAGGTGAGGTACAGAGCTGAAAAGCGTAAGAGATGATGTTGGAGAGTGGAGAAGCAGATAGTGAGAGGGAGGGGAGGAGGTACGGTAGTGATTCTGGGAGGTGGAGAGAGAGGCCGAATTGTTGGGGAAGTAGAAAAGCAGGGGGAGTATGATATGGGAGCAACCGAGGGAGGTGGTGGGGGAGAGAACGCGATGGCGACAGAGAGAGACAGAGAGATGAGTAAAGGGGGGATCAAGGGGACTGATGCAAAGTTTGGGAAAGGAGAGGATGAAAGAGCTTTTGGGAGCTGGATGAGAGAGAAGAGGAGCTGAATATATGTGACAGCGAGCGAGTGGCAGTGAGTAATGGTGTCAGGAGTTCGCTGACGTCCCGCCATCTCCGTCAATCCTCCCCGCATCTCCCAGATCGCATGACGTCGAAATCCATTGGGCCGGACGGAGCGCCCCCAACCGGACGGGCACGGCATGAGCTTGTCTTCTTCTCCTTCTCCACCACCTCTTCGCCACTCGCCCTCTTTCTCCCCCTCCAATCTCTTTTTTCTCCGCTCTGACCCCTCAACAACCTCACTGGCGTTCCCTCCTTCAGCTCCACCGACCTGCGTGAAAGGCAGCGGATCCAGCAGAGGGCCGGTAGAGGCTGCATTCTGCGTCTGACCCTGGGGGTGTCTGACCCTTGGGTGTCTGACCCTGGGGTGTCTGACCCTGGGGGTTTGTGATGGGAGTGTGCGGAGGAGAGGGACGTTAACTCTGTGTCTGACCCTGGAGGTTTGTGATGGGAGAGTGCGGAGGAGAGGGAAGTTAACTCTGTGTCTGACCCTGGGGGTTTGTGATGGGAGAGGGAAGATAACTCTGTGTCTGACCCTGGGGTGTTGTGATGGGAGAGTGCGGAGGAGAGTGAAGTTAACTCTGCGTCTGACCCTGGGGGTTTGTGACGGGAGAGTGCGGAGGAGAGGGAAGTTAACTCTGTGTCTGACCCTGGGGGTTTGTGCTGGTACAGTGAAGTTAACTGTGAGTATGACCCTGGGGTTTGTGATGGGACAGTGTGGAGGAGAGGGAAGTTAACTGTGTCTGACCCTCGGGGTTTGAGATGGGACAGTGCGGAGGAAAGGGAAGTTAACTCTGTGTCTGACACTGGGGGTTTGAGATGGGAGAGTGCGGAGGAGAGGGAAGTTAACTCTGTGTATGACACTGGGGGTTTGAGATGGGACAGTGCGGAGGAGAGGGAAGTTAACTCTGTGTCTGACCCTGGTGTGTTGTGATGGGAGAGTGAGGAGGAGAGGGAAGTTAACTCTGTGTCTGACCCTGGAGGTTTGTGCTGGTAGAGTGAAGTTAACTGTGTGTATGACCCTGGGGTTTGTGATGGGACAGTGCGGAGGAGAGGGGAGTTAACTCTGTGTCTGACCCTCGGGGTTTGAGATGGGACAGTGCGGAGGAGAGGGAAGTTAACTCTGTGTCTGACACTGGGGGTTTGAGATGGGAGAGTGCGGAGTAGAGGGAAGTTAACTCTGTGTCTGACCCTGGGGGTTTGTGATGGGAGAGTGCAGAACAGAGGGAAGTTAATGCTGTGTCTGACCCTGGGGGTTTGTGCTGGTAGAGTGAAGTTAACTGTGTGTATGACCCTGGGGTTTGAGATGGGAGAGTGCGGAGGAGAGGGAAGTTAACTCTGTGTCTGACCCTGGGGGTTTGTGATGGGAGAGTGCAGAACAGAGGGAAGTTAATGCTGTGTCTGACCCTGGGGGTTTGTGCTGGTAGAGTGAAGTTAACTGTGTGTATGACCCTGGGGTTTGAGATGGGAGAGTGCGGAGGAGAGGGAAGTTAACTCTGTGTCTGACCCTGGGGGTTTGTGATGGGAGAGTGCGGAGGAGAGGAAAGTTAACACTGCGTCTGACCCTGGGGTTTTGTGATGGGAGAGTGCGGAGGAGAGGGAAGTTAACTCTGAGTTTGACCCTCGAGGTATGTGATGGGAGAGAGGGTAACTCTGTGTTTGACCCTGGGGGGTTTTGATGGGAGAGTGCGGAGGAGAGGGAACTTAAGTCTGTGTCTGACCCTGGGGGTTTGTGATGGGAGAGTGCGGAGGAGAGGGATCTTAACTCTGTGTCTGACCCTGGGGGTTTGTGATGGGAGAGTGCGGAGGAGAGGGAAGTTAACTCTGTGTCTGACCCTGGGGGTTTGTGATGGGAGAGTGCGGAGGAGAGGAAAGTTAACACTGCGTCTGACCCTGGGGTTTTGTGATGGGAGAGTGCGGAGGAGAGGGAAGTTAACTCTGAGTTTGACCCTCGAGGTATATGATGGGAGAGAGGGTAACTCTGTGTTTGACCCTGGGGGGTTTTGATGGGGGAGTGCGGAGGAGAGGGAACTTAAGTCTGTGTCTGACCCTGGGGGTTTGTGATGGGAGAGTGCGGAGGAGAGGGATCTTAACTCTGTGTCTGACCCTGGGGGTTTGTGATGGTAGAGTGCGGAGGAGAGGGATCTTAACTCTGTGTCTGACCCTGGGGGTTTGTGATGGGAGAGTGCGGAGGAGAGGAAAGTTAACACTGTGTCTGACCCTGGGGGGTTGCGATGGGAGAGTGCGGAGGAGAGGGAATTAACTCTGTGTCTAACCCTGGGGGTTTGTGATGTGAGAGGGCGGAGGAGAGGGAAGTTAACTCTGAGTTTGACCCTCGGGGTTTGTGATGGGAGAGTGAAGTTAACTCTATGTTTGACCCTGGGGGTTTGTGATGGGAGAGAGGTTAACTCTGTGTTTGACCGTTGGGGTTTTTGATGGGAGAGTGCGGAGGAGAGGGAACTTAACTCTGTGTCTGACCCTGGGCGTTTGTGATGGGAGAGAGCGGAGGAGAGGGAGGTTAACTCTGTGTCGGAACCTGGGGGATTGTGATGGGAGAGTGCGGAGGAGAGGAAAGTTAACACTGCGTCTGACCCTGGGGTTTTGTGATGGGAGAGTGCGGAGGAGAGGGAAGTTAACTCTGAGTTTGACCCTCGAGGTATGTGATGGGAGAGAGGGTAACTCTGGGTTTGACCCTGGGGTGTTGTGATGGGAGAGTGCGGAGTAGAGGGAAGTTAACTCTGCATATGACCCTGGTGGTTTGTGATGGGAGAGTGCGGAGGAGAGGTAAGTTAACTCTGCATATGACCCTGGTGGTTTGTGATGGGAGAGTGCATAGCAGAGAGAAGTTAACTCTGTGTCTTACCCTGAGGGTTTGTGATTGGAGAGTGCGGAGAAGAGTGAAGTTAACTCTGTGTCTGACTTCTGCAGCGTGTGAATAGATATGGCGGAGAAAGCTTCAATCTGTTTCTGATACTCAGTGTTTCTCTCCCAGCTGCACCTAATGTATTGTGAGTGGAACCTGAATTCAAGGCCCTCTCTCCCTCCTTCTCTCGTTTTCTCTCTCTCCCACTCCTACCTTCTCTTTCCCTCTTACCCCTCTACTCTCTCACCGCTTCTCTTCCACTCTCCCCTCCCTTGTCCTCTCTCTATTCTGTTCCTCATCTCACACCCTCATTTCCCCTCTCTCCGTTCTCTCCCCGTCACTGCCCCTTTCCTCTCTTTTGCTCCTTCAACCTCTCGCTCTTATCTCCCTCTTCCCTGCCACTGACGCTACTTGTTCCATTTTCTCTCTGACTCTTTCGCTCTCTCTCTCTCTCTCTCTCTCTCTCTCTCTCTCTCTCTCTCTCTCTCTCTCTCTCTCTCTCTCTCTCTCTCTCTCTCTCTCTCTCTCTCTCTCTCTCTCATATTGTTTCCCTCCTTTCCCCTCTCTATCGTCCCACTCTCTGTCCCTCCCTCTCCACTCTCGCTATCTCGTTCTCCCTGTTCTCTACCCGTCTCTCAACCTCTCTATTCCATCCCCATTCTCTCTTCCCTCCCTTTTTGCCCAATTTCTCAATCCTCTCCCCTCTGTCACACTCCACCGGTCTCCCGCTGTCGCTCTCCTCTTTGCACACTTCCCCTCTCTATAGCTCTATTGGTCTTTTCCACCCTCTCTGTCTCCCTCGATCACACATGTTTTAACCACCACATCGATCCTTTTGCGCTCTCTCCCCTTCTGTCTTCCCTCACCCCTCTTGCTGTCTCCCATCAGCCTTTATGTTACCTCTGCTTTCCGTACTCTCTCTTCTCCTCTCTCGATCTCCCCCATTCTCTTGCTTTGTCTCCCAGACGGTCTCACATCCATCTACTCAGAGCTGATGATTGGGAAGGGCGAAGACCCCCTTTTGCCGCTTCCTCTATCGTTTACGTTCCTTTTCCCTCATCCCTCCCCTTTCCTGCTTTCCTCTTTCCGCTCTGTCCCACCCTCTCTCTCCTCTCTGTATCCCTCTCCACTCGCTCATTCTTTCTCTCCGCCTCTCTTCCACCCATTCACCTGCCCTCTCCTTTCTCCCTCTCCTGCCCAATCATCTCCTCCTCTATTTCTCTAACCTTCCACCCCGTCCCGTCCGGTTTCCCTATTTTCATCACTCCTACTTTCCCTTCCCTCCCACCTCACTCCCAACACTCCCCCTTCTCTCGTTTCTTTACCCACTCAGTCCACGGCCACACAGTTCCCTCTCTGACTGCCGACCCCAAATCTCCTCATTTCCTCCCTCCAACCATTTCTCCCCTCTCTCATTATTCTTATCTCAGTCGACCACCCTCTCGCACATCCTCAACCCACCCACACTTGCTGCATCCACACCCCCTGCTCTCGGTTCCTCTCTTTGTCGGCTGTTCATCTGCTGCTCGTTGGTGTCGATCTGACTCACTGTCAAAACGGGCTTCCACTGACAACGGTCACTTCCCCTTCCGAGCTCAGAGAGGCAGAGAATCCTCGACAGGATGGACGCCAGAGAGACTTACATGAATGTGATATTCGCAAACCCGTACCCACGGTCTCCTTCTCGCGGTGAGTGGGGCAGAGAGACGGAGGGAGGGAGTTTAAATCTATGTTTGTCCACAAGGGCGTGTGATGGAAGAGTGGGGAAGGAGCTTCCCTCTACGTCTGGCCATCTGAGGGGGAGGGCGCTGCTGTGATGCAACAATGCAGGGGCAGATTTTCTCTGTGTCGGACCCAGAGTGTGTGTGATGTGACGGTGTGGAGGGAGAATCACTCTGTGTCTGACCCCGGGAGTGTGTGTTGGGACGGAGTGGAGAGAGATTCACTCTGTGTCTGACCCCGGGAGTGTGTGATGGAATGGTGGGGAGGGAAATTCACTCTGTGTCTGACCCCGGGAGTGAGTAATGGGACGGTGTGGAGTGAGATTCACTCTGTGTCTGACCCCGGGAGTGTGTGATGGGACGGTGTGGATGGAGATTCACTTTGTGTCTGACCCCGGGAGTGTGTGATGGGACGGTGTGGTGGGAGATTCACTCTGTGTCTGACCCCGGGAGTGTGTGATGGGACGGTGTGGAGGGAGATTCACTCTGTGTCTGGCCCCGGGAGTGTGTGATGGGACGGTGTGGAGGGAGATTCACTCTGTGTCTGACCCCGGGAGTGTGTGATGGGACGGTGTGGAGGGAGATTCTCTCTGTCTCCGACCTCTGGAGAGTGTGATGGGACGGTGTGGAGGGAGACTCAAACTGTGTCTGACCCCGGGAGTGTGTGATTGGACGCTGTTGAGGCAGATTCACTCTGTGTCTGACCCCGGGAGTTTTGTGATGGGACGGTGTGGAGGGGATCCACTCTTTGTCTGACCCCGGGAATGTTTGATGGGTCAGTGTGGAAGGAGTTTCTGGCCTAGGACTGTGCGACGTGACGCTGTAGAGGGAAGATCACTGTGTCTGACCTCGGCAGTCAGACCCTCTGTATGGCCCTGGCGCGGTGTGGAGGGAAAATCACTGTGTGTGTGATACTGGGAGTGTGTGTTTTGGACGGTTTTTGCGGGACCCTGAGGCAGTATCTGATACTCACTGTTTTTTCCCAGCTGAAGCTAGTGTATCGTACGTGGAATTTAACGTCAAAACCTTCCCTGAGCCCTTTATCTCGCTTTCCCTTTCACCCAACTATCATTCTCTTTCCCTGTTCCCTCGCTACGACTCTTTGCCCCTTTCTCATCGACTCTCCCCTCCATCGTCCTCTGTCCGCTTTTTTTCTCATCTCACCCTCTCATTTCACCTTTCTCCTCATCACTGCCGCTTCTCCCTCTCTCTCTCTTTGAACCTGTCTCCTACCTCCCCCTCCCCTGTCACTGACGCTATCTGTTCCATTTTGCATCTGCTTCGTTCCCCCTGTCTCCTCTCCCTCTCCCAGATTCCCCCTCTCTTCCCACCCACTCGCTGTCCCTCGCTCTCCACTCTCACTCGCACGTTTTCCCCTACTCACCTCTCAACCTCCCTATCCCGATCCCCCCCTCTCTTCCCTCTCTTTTTGCCCACTTTCACAATCCTCTCCCCTCTGTCACATTCCCTACTCTCCTATTCCTGCTTTCCCCCGCCCCTTTGCACACTTTCCCTCTCTATCGCTTCCTGGTTCTCTTCCACACTCTCTCTCCCAATTCGATCACGCATGTGTCAACCAGTCCATCAATCCTTTTACCCTCGCTCCCCTTCTGTCTACCCTCACCCCTCTTGCTGCCTCTCACCCACTCACCCCCTGTGTTACCTCTTCTTTCCGTAATCTCTCTTCCACTCTCTCGCTGTCCCCCATTCACTCATACTGTCTCACATTCTCTCGCTTTATCTCCCAGACTGAACTCCGCCTACTCGGAGCTGAACATTTGGAAAGTCGAGCTCCCCATTTGTGTCTCCCTGCATCGTTGACATTCCCTTTCCCTCTCTCTCTCCTCCCTATCCCTCGCTCCGCTCCCTCATTCCTTCTCTCTCCCTCTCTTCCATGCATTCACATGCCCCCTCTTTTCTCCCTCTCTCTCCCAATCATCTCCGCCTCTATTCTGTAATCCTCTACCCCGTCCAATCCGGTTCAACCATCTCCATCACTCTTACTTTCCCTCCTCTCCCACCTCACTCCCAATACTCCCTCTTCTCTCATTCCTTTACACACTCAGTCCACGTCCACACATTTCCCACTCTTACTACCGACCCCCAATCTCCTCACTCTCTCCCTCCACCATTTCTCCCCTCTCTCACTATTCCTATCTCATTCGATCACCCTCTCGCACACCCTCATACCCTCCCCACCCACACTTGCTGCATCCCCACCCCCTGATCCCGCTTCCTCTCTTTACCAGCTGTTCACCTGCTGCTTGTTGGTGTCGATCTGACTCTCTTGTCAAAACGGGCTTCCTCTGACAACGGTCTCTTCCCCTTCTGAGCTCAGAGACGCAGAGAGGCTTACATGAAGTTCACTGTGTCTGACCACGGCAGTCAGACCCTGTAAATGACCCTTGCGCGGAGGGATCTTCACTGTGTGTGTGATACCGGGAGTGTGTGATGGGACGGTGTGAAGGGAACTTCACTGTGTGTCTGACCCCGGGAGTGTGTGATGGGACGGTGTGAAGGGAGATTCACTGTGTGTCTGATACCGGGAGTGTGTGATGGGACGGTGTGAAGGGAGATTCACTGTGTGTCTGATACGGGAGTGTGTGATGGGACGGTGTGAAGGCAACTTCACCGTGTGTGTGATACCGGGAGTGTGCAATGGGACGGTGTTGAGAGAGCCTCAGGTAGTCTCTGATACTCACTGTTTTTCTTCCATCTGAAACTAATGTATCGTACGTTGAAAATAAAGTATACCCCTCTCTGAGCCCCTTCTCCCGATTTCTCTCTCAACCAAACTATCCTTCCCTTTCCCTCTTACTCCTCTACCTCTCTATTAAACCTTCTCATCCACTCTCCGCCCCCTCGTCCTCCGTCTGCTTTGCTTCTCATATCACCCTCTCGTTTCCTCTCTCTCCATGTTCTCCCCATCACAGCCCCTTCCCTCTCTGTCCCTCCTTCATTCCTCTCTCTCTCTCTCTCTCTCTCTCTCTCTCTCTCTCTCCCTCTCTCTCTCTCTCTCGTTTCCCCTGTCTCCTCTCCCTCTCACACTTTCCCTCCCTCTTTACCCCTCTCTTTCCTGCCTCTCTCTACACTCTCGGTTTCTCCTTTGCACTCTTCCTCTCTCTATCGCTCCCTTGGTCTCTTCCTCCCTCACTCTGCCACTTCCATCACGCATAATTCAACCACCCCAGCAATCACTTTTACCCTCTCTCCACTTCTGTTTTCCCTCACCCCTCTTGCTGTCTCCCATCCCTCTCTCCCCCTCTGTTAGTCTTCTGTCCGTATTCCCTTTTTCCCTCTCCCGCCACCTCCCCATTCTCTAACACTCTCTCTCTCACATTCTCTCGCTTTGTCTTCCAGACGGTCTGACCTGCACCTACTCAGAGCTGATGATTGGGAAAGGCGAACCCCCCAGCGATCATGATGTGGAATCGCCCGTTGCCTCGGGACCCGGCGAGTGGCCAATCACTGCACAGACAGGTCAGTGATCTCGACAGTGACGTCATTGTGGAGAAGTGGCGTGTCATGGGCCCAAGTACCCAAGTTTGTAATGCATCCGCCTCGACCGCTTCTCTGTCAGCTCGTTTCATAGACTGACCACCATCTCGGTAACAAAAGGTTGTCGATCGGCTCTCCAATTAAATCTCTTCCCCATCTCACCTCAGGCCTGTGCGCTTCGGTCCACGATTCCCCAAGTCTCTGGAAAATGGCTGTGCGTATTCACTCTGTCTGTGCCCCTCGTGGCTTCAGAAACCCCTGAAAGGTCACCCCCGTCCTACAAGGTATATTATTGCCTTCAGCGCAACCTCGCTTCGTAACTCAGTCTCTGGAGGCACCAGCAAATCTTCCTCTGCACTCTCTCCTGTTCGATTGCATCTTTCCTAGAGCAGGGTGATGAAAGCTGAATAACGTACCCCGTGTGCGGCCTTACCGACGTCCTGTACAACATCTTCCTCTGCACTCTTTCCTGTTCGATTGCAAGGATGTTGCCGGGACTTGAGAAACAGACTTACAGAGAAAGGTTGAATAGGTTAGGACTTTATTCACTGGAGCGTAGAAGAATGAGGTTGAATGAGCGTAGAAGAATGAGGTTGAATGAGGGTTTTTCCACTGAGGGTAGGGGAGAAAAAAAACAAGAGAAGATGAGTTAACGGTAAAGGGGGAGGAACGGTTAAAGGGAACATCGTGCGGGCTCCTTCATACAGAGAGTGGTGGGAGTGTGGAATGAGCTGCCAGATGAAGTGGCAAATGCGGGCTCACTTTTAACATTTGAGAAAAACTTGGACAGGTACATGGATGAGAGGTGTATGGAGGGTTATGGTGCAGGTCAGTGGTACTAGGCAGAAAAATGTCTCGGCACAGCCATGAAGGGCCGAAAAGCCTGTTTCTGTTCTGTAATGTTCTATGGTTCTCTGGTTCTGGTCCCGGCTTTTCTGGTCTTATGGTCTAATGATTTTCCAGAAAGGTATACCATCTGGAACCTAACAACTACCATCCCGACCTGATCCGTCCACCGCAATTAAAATTAGTCAGACAGAACTCTTTGCTTTCCACATGTTCCTCCAGAATAGACAGCCATCTGGGTCTTGCTAATCGCCGTGTTATAGTCTATCTACGCTCCATCTAATCTCCGTGCCTAATTTGACTTACCTGGTCAAATTATCCCGGCAAGTCACCCTGGGTCTCACACCACCCAGAATTCTCCTGCCTCTTCCATTATCCACCCGCTCTATCTTCTCCTCTCCATCCCTCTATCAGTGCTCAGTGTTCCTTCTCTGCCTCTCCCAACTCTCTCTTCCATCTTCTGGAGTTATCTGCCTTCAGGGAACTTGTGAATGGATGCATTAAAGTCAGTGTGCGGTATGCCCACCAATCCGAGCAAATCAGTCAGTCAAATCCCCCTGGTCCCCACACCATTATACACAGCGACCTGCAAAGTGGAAGCGAGAAATGTCTGATTGAGTTCCCACACTCATCAGGTCTACTTCCCTGTTCTAATGAACCGTCCTGGTTCCTCACTCATAATACAGAGATACTGTTCCGCCCGTGACCACAAAAAAGCTGCAGGGCTCTGTGGACACAGCTACTCACAGCTCCGAAACCAGCCTCCCCTCCATGGACTCTGGCTGCACTTCCTGCTGCCTCGGGAAAGCAGCCAGCTTCATCAAAAACCTACCTTCACCCACCCCCACCCATCCCTCTTCCGCACCAACCCCATGGGCAGGGAGTTACGGAAGCATGTATCACCAGGACACAGAACAGAGAAATCTATAGCACATTACAGTCCCTTCGACCCACAATGTTGTGCCGACCATCTAACCGAATACAGAGACGGCCTAGAAATTCCCTAGTCGCAAGCTCGTCATATATCCAATGTGTGAGAAAAGAGGGTTTCATACCATAATAGAACGAGGAGCAAAATAGTACAAACAGAATCCTCTGTCTTTTCCCTCTCTGTCTGCATTTCTCTCTCGCTCCCTCTGTCCCTCTGTCTCCTCCCACCACTCTACCCCTCTCTCCTTCGCTCTTTCGCTATCGCTTTCACACTTCTCACTCCCCCTTCACTCTATCCTCTCTCCCTCTTCTCTATCCGTCTCTCCCTCGCCTAATTCTTTCCCTTTTCCCTCTTCCCATTCTCTCCATTCCCGCCCATCGCCCCCATCTCCCACCCTCTTTCCCTCTCCATCCACTCATTCCACCCTTTCTCTCCTGCTCGATTTCCCCGTGTTTCTCCTCTGACTTCACTCTCTCGCTGACCTCCTCTCCCTGCCTCTCAGCCCTGTCTGTCACCCTCACTTAACACTCTCTCGTTACTCTCTTTTCCTCTCACTCTGTTCAAACTTTTTGTTCGCACTCACCGCATTCTCTGACGATCTCTCCTCCTCCATTTTTCTCTCTCTCTCTCTCTCGTTCTCTCGTAGACTGTCTGAACGCCACCTATTCAGTGGTGATACTTCCGAAAGAGGAACCTCTCATCGATGAGAATGAAGATCCTCCCATTGCCTCGGGATCCGCCGAAATAACAGAGTCTGCACAAGCAGGTCAGAGTTCACAATATTGACGTCATTCTGAATATGTCACGTGCCCGATGCCCACGTATTCAAGTCCTAAAGCATCTGCATCGATCACTTCCTCTGGCAGCTCGTTCCAGCTTGTGTTAAAAAAAAAAGTCGTCACTCGGTTACCCTGTTGAAATCTTTCTGCTATCATCTTAGACCTGTGCGCTTTGGTTCTCGATTCTCCAAGCTTAGAAAAAATTACTCTGCACATTCATCTGTTCTGTTCTCCACGTGGTTTTATACACCACTGTAAGTTCACCCCTGCGCTGTAAGGTATATTGTCCCGACCTGCCCAGCCTCTCTCTGCAACTCAGTCGCTCGGACCCCGGGAAACCGCACTCCAAGTGCAGCCTCACCGACGGCTTGTGCAATTGTATTGTGACCTCTTGCCTCCCCTTCTCAGTAGCCAATCACGAGAGCCGACGCGTTAGACACGTTTTTCGCCACCCTGTCTACGTGTGACTTAACTTTCAGGAAATTGTGTACCGTACCCCTAGACCCCTATGTTGTATAACATTTCACGACGTTGCACCCGTTCTCTGTGAAAATCCGACGCTTTTTTTTTCTCTTCTTGAACTACAACAGCTTGCCCTTGTCCGAATTAAATAGCATTTGCCACTGCTCAGCCCACTTCCCCAGCTGACCGATATCCCCCTGAAATGTCTACACTTTTAACAACGCCACCAACGTTAGAGTCGTCTGCAAGCTCACCAGCAGCATCTTGTATAATTTGCTACAAATGGTCGATATAGTTGACGAAGGTCCCACCCTCGGAACTGCTGGTGAACGCCGCTAGTGACGGGCATCCAGCCTGAGAAGTCTTCTGAAACCCTAAAGCTTTGCCCCACAGCAAAGGCAATTGTATATCCAGATACCCAGCCCTCGCTGCGTCGCACGCCATCTTCTAGAGCGGTTTAAAATCTCAGATCTAGTTAATAAATGGAATTACATAGAATGGTACAGCACATTACAGGCACTTCGGCCCACAATGTTGTCCCGACCCTCAACCCTGCCTCCCATATAACCCCCCACCTTAAATTCCTCCATATGCCTGTCTAGAAGTCTCTTAAACTTCTCTACTGTATCTGCCTCCACCACTGACTCAAGCAGTTCATTCTGCGCACAAACCACTCTCTGAGTGAAGAACCTTCTTCTAATATCCCCCTTGAACTTCCCTCCCCTTGACTTAAAGCCATGTTATCTTGTACTGAGCAGTTGTGCCCTGGGGAAGAGGCGCTGGCTGTCCACCCTATCTATTCGTCTCAATATCTTGTATACCTCTATCATGTCTCCTCTCATCCTCCTCCTCTCCAAAGAGTAAAGCCCTAGCTCCCTTAATCTCTGATCATAATCCATACTCTGTAAACCAAGCTGTTTACCGGTAAATCTCCTCTGTACCCTTTCCAGTGCTTCCACATCCTTCCTATAGTGAGACGACCAGAAATGGACACACAGTACTCCAAGTGTGGCCTAACCAGTGTTTTGTAGAGCTGCATCATTAGTTCGCGTCTCTTAAAGTCTATCCGTCGACCTATGAAAGCTAACACCCCATACGCTTTCTTAACCAGCCTATCTACCTGCGAGGCAACTTTCAGGGATCTGTGGACATGTACCCCCGGTTCTCTCAGCTCCTCCACTCTACTAAGTATCCTGCCATTTACTTTGTACTCTGTCTTGGAGTTAGTCCTTCTAAAGTGTACCACCTCACACTCCTCCGGGTTGAACTCCATCTGGCACTTCTCAACCCACTACTGCATCCTATTAATGTCTCTCTGCCATCTTCTACAATCTTCCACGATATCCACAACACCACCAACCATTGAGACGTCTGCAAACTTGCCAATCATCCAATCTCCCTATCGTCCTCCTCCCTCCTGTTCTATCTGCTCCATTATTTCTCCGTCGCTCTCTATCTCCCTGTCTTCCATCGTTCAGAGCGATCTGCAATCTGGGACCTTGTGAACCGACTTATTAAATTCAACGTTCATTACCAATCCGCACAAATCAGTCTGACAAATCTCCCTGTGATCCACACCATTCTGCAGAGCAGCCTATAAAGTGGAAGCATTAACCTGCCTTACTGAGTTCCCGGCAGATCACGTCTGTCACCCTGCTAACATGAACCTCCCTGCTTCCTCAATCAAAATACAGAAACTACTCTACCCGCGACCGCAAGAAACTGCAGAGCGTTGTGGACACAGCTTAGCACATCTCTGAAACCAGCCTTCCCTCCATGGGTCCTGTCTACACCTCATGCTGACCCGATAAAGTTGTTAACAAAGTGATTGGCTTAGAGCGTGGATGAGTACATGGAGATATGACGTGGTGATCATTACAGAGGCTTGTATGGCTCAGGGACAGGAACGGTTCCTTTAAGTGCCGGGTTTTAGATGTTTCAGGAAGGACAGGGAGGCAAAAGAGGTGGGTGTGGCAGAGTTGATCGAAGATAGCTTCACAGCTGCAGAGAAGGTGGACGCCATGGACGGATTGTCTACGGAATCTCAGTGGTTGGAGGTTAGGAACAGGAAGGGGTCAATAACTTTACTTGGTGTTATTTTTTAATAGTCCGCTCAAGAGTAACAGAAATATCAAGGATCAGATACGGAAACAGATCCTGGAAAAGTGTAATAATAACAGAGTTGTCGTGATGGGAGATTATAATTTCCCAAATATAGATAAGCATCTTCCTAGAGCAAGGGGTTTTGATGTGGTCGAGTTTGTTAGGTGTGTTCAGGAAGGTTTATTGACACAATATTTAGATAAGTCTGAAAGAGGAGAGTCGGTACTTGATTTGGCATTGGGAAATTAGCCAGTTCAGGCGTTAGATCTCTCAGACGAAGCGCATTTTGGAAAAAAATGAGCATATTTCTATCTCCTTTACATTAGCATTGGAGAGAGAGAGGAACGGATGGAAAAGCTTTTAATTGGAGTCAGGAGAATTATGAGGCAAGCAGACAGGAAATTGGAAGCTTAGTTGGAAACAGATGTTCTCAGGGAAAAGTACCCGAGAAATGTGGGAAATATTGAGGGGATATTTGTGTAGTGTTCCGTATAGGTACGTTCCAATGAGACAGTGAAGTTACGGTAGGGTGCAGGAACCGTGGTGTTGAAAAGTTGTAATAAATCTAGTGAAGAAGAAAAAAAAACTTACAGAAGTTTCGGAGAGCTAGGTAATGTTAGAGATCTAGAAGATTGTAAGGCTAATAGGAAGGATCTGCAAAAATAACTCTCTTCTCCTAAACTCTATCCCATGATGCATAAAGGCCAATACACCGTACGCCTTCTTAACCACAGAGTCAACCTGCGCAGCTGCTTTGGGCGTCGTTAGGCCTCGATCCCCAAGATCTCACTGATCCTCCAAACTGCCAGGAGTCTTGCCATAAATACTATATTCTACCATCATATTTGACCTACCAAAATGAACAACTTCTCACTTATCTGGGTTGAACTCCATCTGCCACTTCTCAGCCCAGTTATGCATCACACCAATGCCCCGCTGTAACCTCTGACAGCCCTCAACACTATCCACAACACCTCCAAACTTTGTGTCATTAGAAAAATTACCAAGCCATTCCTCCACTTCCTCATCCAGGTCATTTATATAAAAAAATAAATCACGAAGAGTAAGGGACCTAGGAGAGATCTCTGAGGCTCTCCACTGGTGGCCAACTGCCATTCAGAATATGACACGTCTACAACCACTCTTTGCCTTCTGTGGGAAAGCCAGTTCTGGATCCACAAAGGAATGTCACTTTGCATCACTTGCCTCCTTACTTTCTCAATAAGCCTTACATAGGTTACCTTATCAAATGCCTTGCTGAAATTCATATACAGTACATCTACTGCTCTTCCTTCCTCAATGTGATTAGTCACATCCTCAAAAAATTCAATCAGGCTCGTAAGGCAGGACCTGACCTTGTCAAAGCCATGCTGTCTACTACCAGCCACATTATACTTCTCCAAATTCAATCAGGCTCGTAAGGCAGGACCTGACCTTGTCAAAGCCATGCTGACAGCTACTAGCCACATTATACCTCTCCAAATTCAATCAGGCTCGTAAGGCAGGACCTGACCTTGTCAAAGCCATGCTGACTACTACCAGCCACATTATACTTCTCCAAATTCAATCAGGCTCGTAAGGCAGGACCTGACCTTGTCAAAGCCATGCTGACAGCTACTAGCCACATTATACCTCTCCAAATTCAATCAGGCTCGTAAGGCAGGACCTGACCTTGTCAAAGCCATGCTGACTACTACCAGCCACATTATACTTCTCCAAATTCAATCAGGTTCCTAGGGCAGCACCTGTCCTTGTCAAAGCCATGCTTACTACTACTAGCCACGTTATACCTCTCCAAATGTTCATAAGTCCAGTCTCTCAGGATCTCTCCATCAACTTGCCAACCACTGAGGTAAGACTCACTGGTCTATAATTTCTTGGCCTATCTCTACTCCCTTTCTTAAATAAAAGAGCAACATCCGCAAACCTCCAGTCCTCGGCATCATCGCCTGTGGGTCAGAAACCTCCTCCCTATCCTCCCACAGTAGAATGGGGTACATCTCATCCGATTCCGGCGACGTATCCAAGTTGATGCTTTCCAAAACTCCAGCACATCATTTTTTCTTAATATGTTCAAGCTTTTCAGTCCGCTGCAAGTCATCACTACAATCACTAAGATCATTTTTTCCATAGTGAGTACTGAAGTAAAGTATTGATTAAGTACCTCTGCTATTTCCTTCGGTTCCATGCACCCTTTCGCACAATCACATTTGATAGTCCTACTCTTTCAGGTCTTATCCTCACGCACTTCACATACTTGTAGAATGTTTCCCTTAGTCCTGCCCGGAAAGGCCTTGTTATGGCCCATTCTGGCGCCACTAATTTCCATCTTAAACTCCTTCCCATTAGCCTTATAAGTTTCCAGTTCTCCAACATTTTCCTCGCTCTCTGAAGCTTTTGTAAGCTTTTCCTTTCTTCTTGACTAGATTAATTACAGGCTTTGTACACCACGGTTCCTGTCCCCTACCCTACCCTACAGGAACTTCAGCTCGACGCAGTAGGCGCGGATGTGGCCGTCCGGGAGGCTGGGTATCTCCCGGACTTCCCACATCTAACACGCAGTATAGAATACTGGCCTTACAGACATACGTCCTGTTCTATTCCTACAGGTAGCTTACCTCGTCTCGATCCGTTATCGCTGGAGCCCGAATGACCAAATCCCTGCCACTCTGTCTCAGATCACTCCTTTCACAACCGCTCCTTTGGTGACCGCTCCGTTAGGCAGTGTCTCCCTTTTGTGGCTGAACATTCCCTGCTATCCGACTCACGATTGGTGTTCCGGTTACAGCCACTGACAGGCCACATACAATGGACTAAAATTCTCGAAGCCCCCTTTATAAATAACCATTGCAGACCTACGAGAATTCCCATTTCATAAAGCTCTGTTGACGCCGCCGACAGGCAAAGTACATTCTCTGCCAGTCTCTCCTCCTTCTATTTCTCTCTCTCTCTCTCTCTCTCTCTCTCTCTCTCTCTCTCTCTCATTCTCTCTCAGACGGTCTGAACTCCACCTACTCAGAGCTGAACCTTCCGACAGACGAATATCTCGTGGAAGAGTATGAAGATCCTCCCATTGCCTCGGGACACGCCGCTATGTCAGTGACTGCACAGGCAGGTCAGTGTTCACAGTAATGACGTCACGCTGAAGGGGTCACGTGCTTTACGCATACGTGTTCAAGTTCTAATGCATCTGCTTCGAGCACTACCTCTGGCAGCTCTTTCCACAGACGGACCACCGTCTGGGTAAAAACAAAGTTGTCACTCTTGCCCTCACTTACTGCTGTCACCGTATCCCAGAGTGCTTTGGTCCACGATTGTCCAAGCCTAAAGAAAAATTACGCTGTGCGTTCACCTTGTCTGAGCCCATGTGGTTTTACACAACTCCCTCAGGTCACCTCTGCACTCCAAAGTATAAAGTCTCCATAACTCAGTCACTCGAGTCCCTGCAATGTCGTGGTAAATCTCCTCTGTACTGTCTCCAGCTCAGTGGCAGCTTATCCGGAGGAGGACGAGGGAAACGGAACACTCTACTCCAAGCGTGGCTTCACTGACGGCTGTACATTTCCAACGTGACCTCCCTACTCCTGTACTCATTGCCCTGACTGACGAAGGACGGCTCGACTGACGCTTTCTTCACCGCCCTGCCTACCCGTGACTCCACGTTCCAGGGACCGTGTACCTGTACCCCTGGGTCCCTCTGTTCTCCAACATTCCCCTGGGTCCCTGTTTACCAGTGACTCCTCTTTCAGGGAACCGTGTCCCCGTACCCCTGGGTCCCTCTGTTCTACAACACTCCCCAGGGTTCCTGACTATCTGTGACTCCACTTTCAGCAACCTTGTATCTCTAGCCCCGTTCCATAATGTTTCCCATGGTCCCTCCCGTTGACCGTGCAAGTTAGAACACAGAACATAGAAAACCTACAGCACAATACAGGCCCTTCGGCCCACAAAGTTGTGCCGAAAATGTCCCTACCTTCCTACCTTAGAAATTACTAGGCTTACATATAGCCCTCTAAGCTCCATTTACTTATCAAAAAGCCCCTTAAAAAAACCCTATCGTATACGCCTCCACCAACCGTTGCCGGCAGCCATTTCCACGCACTCACCACTCTCTGAGTAAAAAAAAAACTTACCCGTGACGTCTCCTATGTACCTACTGGCCAGCACGATAAACCTGTCTCCTCTTGTGGCAACCATTTCAGACCTGGGGAAAAGGCCTCTGACTATTCACACGATCAATGCCTCTAATCATCTTGTACACATCTCCAAGGAGAAAATGCTGAGTTCACTCAACCTATTCTCTTAAGGCCTGCTTCCCAATCCAGGCATATCCTTGTATCCTTGTATATCCCCTCTGCACCATTTCTATGGCTTCCACGTCTTTCCTGTAGTGAGTCGACCAGAACAGAGAACAGTACTCCAAGTGGGGTCTGACTAGGGTCCTATATAGCTGCAACATTACTTCTCGGCTCCTAAATTGAATTCCACGATCGATGAAGGCCAACACACAGTGTCCCTTAACCACAGGTTCAACCTGCGCAGCTGCTTTGAGCGTCTATGGACTCGGACCCCAAGATCCCTCTGATCCTTCGCACTGTCAAGAGTCTAACAATTAGTACTATATTCTACCATCATATTTGACCTACCAAAATGAACTACTTGAAACATATCTGGGTTGATCTCTAACATTACCTAGCTCTCTGAACCTTTTGTAAGCTTTTCTTTTTCTTGACTAGATTTATTACAGCCTTTGTACGCCACGGTTCCTGTACCCTACCATAACTTGCCTAACATAATTTACCTCATTGGAACATACCTCTACTGAATTCCACACAAATATCCCCTGAACATTTGTCACATTTCTTCCGTACTTTTCCCTGAGAACATCTGTTTCCAATTTAAGCTTCCAATTTTCTGCCTGATAGTCTTATCATTCCATTACTCCATTTAAAAGCTTTTCCAACTTCTCCGTTCCTATCTATCTCCAAAGATATTGTAAAGGAGATAGTGTTATGGTAACTATCTCCAAAATTTTCTCCCACTGAGACATCTGACACCTGACCAGCTTCATTTCCCAATACCAGATCAAGTACAGACTATCCTCTTGTGGGCTTATGTACAGACTGTGTCAAGAAATCTTCTTTGACACAAGTTCTACGCTGTTGTTTACCTTCCTGAAATACGATAGCTCAAACTAAATTGCATGTGCTGCTGTTCGGCCCACTTACTCAGCGAATCGAGATCCCTCTGTCAGAGATAACTGTCTTCACTGCTTAAAACGCCAGAAGCGTTAATACCATATGCTAGCCTACATACCGTGTATTGTATAATCCGCTATAAATAGTCGATATAGTTGAGAAAGATCACTGGTCCCACCACAGACCACCCGTGAACAACGCTAGGGACAGACTTCCAGTCTGAGAGATGGACTGCAACCCTAAACCTTGTCATCCTTTCCCAAGCCAATCGGATACCTAATCACCCATTCCTCCCTGCGTCGCGCACCATCTCCCAGAGCGGTAGACCATTTGGGGCCTTGTTAAAATCTAGAACATTACATCCAGCACATCAACTTAATCAGTCCTTCACAATCAAACTGGTCAGACAGATCTCCTTGGGTTCCACATAATCTCCAGACCAGTCTACCATCTGAGACCTTGTTAATAGCCTTGTTCAATCCTCTGTATGGTACATCTACTACCAATTCCTGGTCTGTCCTCCCCAGTCAAATCCGCCCGACAAATCGACAGGGGTCTCACGCCACCTGTCATCTCCTTTCCCCTTTCTATTCTACTTTCCCTATCTTACCCTCACACGCCCAGTTTCACTGCTCCATTCTTTCTCGGTCTCTCTCTACATTTCTGTCTACCATCTTCCAGAGTGATCTACCATCTGGATTATTGACACTGGACTTGTCAAACGTCCATTATAGCTATCAACCCGGACAGTCAAATTCGCCTGGGTCCCCACACCTTTACACAGAGTCGTCGACCAAGTGAAAAGAAAAAGATTTCTTTCTTCCCTGTTCACCATATCTATTACCCTATTCTCATGAAACGTCCTGGTTCCTCACTAAAAATATTAACACTGCTCCGCCCATGACTGCAAGAAGCTGCAGAGCGTTGTGGAAAGAGCTGAGCCCAGCTCCGAAACCAGCCTCTCCTCCATGAACTCTTTCTACACATACTGCTGCTCCGATAAAGCATCCAGCGTCATCAAAGTTCCCCGGACATTCTGTCTTCTGCACCCTCCCATCGGAGGGAAAATGCGGAAGCATGTATCAGGAGGCTCAAGGACAGCTTCTACACTACAGTAATCAGACTATTGAACGGACCCCTATTACGATAAGATCTACTCTTGACCTCAAATCCTCTTCGTCGCTCTTGAACCTTATAGTCTGCCTGCACTGCAATCTTTCTGTAATTTGGATGCTTTCTTCTGCATTCACGATTGAGAACCTTGTTCTAGTCCAATGAAGTGACCTGTATCTGTGGATGTTGGTGGGATCTCTCCTGTCTGTGATGTATATAAACGATCTGCATGAGAATGTGGATGGGTGGTTTAGTATGTTTGTAGCTGATACTTTGATAGAGGCCCTGAAAATAATTCCGCAGGACACGCATCAGTTTCTGATATGGGATGGAGGAATGGCAGATGGTGTTTAACCCGGACAAACGGAAAATGTTGCACCTTTGCTGGTCGGATGTTCAGAGATAGCCCAGTACTAAAGCCAAAACCCTGAAGTGTGTTGTTTAGCAGAGCGATCTTGCAGTCGAAAACCATTGTTCATGGCCATGCTTTCTGATATGATGGTTAAGAAGGCTTACATCATGATTGACATTATTAGTTGGGGCACTGGGTTTAAAATTTCGGTAGTTATAATGCAACGTTATAATAATGTCTAGTTATGCTGTGTCAGGCGTATTGAATCTCATTCCCAAATGTGAAACATCTAACACCAGAGGGAATGCATCCTGACCAACACTACCGGCCGAAGAGCCTGTTCCTCTGCTGTACTGACTGGTCTCCGATGCAGGATCTTCGAAACACACAAAGCCTTGTTAAATGTCCAGGTTCTCACAAGTTTTGGCCACAGACAGCAGAGTTCCCAGTGCGGAATCGTGGGTGACACCACCAGTCACGGACGTCCGCCGCCCTCTGTGTTCTGTGGACAAGCCAGAACCGAAACCGAATTGCCAATTCACTGTGAATCCCATTCATCGCAATCTTGTAAATGGCTCTCGTATGAGAGAGACTTTGTCAAAGGCCCGTCTACAGTCAATCCTTTAACTCTTACAGAATGTTCGGGTCATATTTGACCCGTTTTGACATTTGAAAACAGTAAGAACACTCCAAATGCCATTTGTTTGGCCGAATTTTGATGACGTTTCCTAAAGTGGCAAAAAATGCGCAACAATTAAACTATTTAATTATTTTGTATATTGAAGCATGCTCCTTGCCAGCAGCCACAAAACAAAGAAACGCAATGGAGTCCACTAAAATCCCCACATCATGTTCATCCCCACAAGACCGTCATTTATCTCATGCGTGGAAATGGAACAAAGCGGGCGAACAATAATACAGATAGGAAAAATAATAAACCCGTGACACTCTCCCTTTCCACTCTTTCGCACCCCCTCTCTCCCCCTTTACCTCTTCCCCTCTCTCTCCCACTTTTTCCTACCCTCACTCCCCCTCTCTTCCCCACTCTTCCGCCGTCTCTCTCACACACATCAACCTCCCCATTAAAACTGAACATAGCTTCCACTTCTCACGCCGCCTTTTTCTCTTTCCTTTCTCTTCCCGTTTCCTCTCCCCCATTCTCTCACATTTTCCCGCCCATCGCTCCCCTCCCATCATCCCTTTTCTTCTCCCTCTGTTTATCTGAATGGTCTCTCCACAGGTCCGCGTAAACAGGAGCCGACCGAGAACATCGGAAATAGACCGCACCGTAAGATCCGCCTATTCTACCTAGTTATGTCCGTCCTCGTCGCGATAGTGATCGGGCTCTCGATCCACGGTGAGTCGAACGGACTCCGGTTGGAGTCAAACCGTAAATTAACAGAGTGGAATAAAACCTGAATGTAAGGCCTTACAGCGACACGTACACGCCACTCAACGTGTACCTCACCACGTATCTCACCATGACACTGACACCTTCCGCTCCGTGACACCGACACGTACCTCACCATGACACTGTCACGCCCCTGACGGTGAAACTGACACTACACCCTCCTTGACAGGGACACAACTCCCACAGTGGCACCGTTACGTCCACAGCGTGACATCGACTTCTACCCAACCGTGACGCCGAAAAATACTAAACTCTGAATCCAGACGGTCACTTCCCCGTGGATCCCATGTATCAAAATCCTCTGGCAGAGCCTCTCCTCAGGGACCCATCAAACACCCCCAGCTCCAACTTAATCGATCACATTCGGGAGACGTGACAAAATCTCTGGAATCAGAGAGACGCTTGTCAGCAAATTAAGGGATTTGTCTTTCAGCGATGAGGCTCAATGTAACTGAGATTGAGAGAGGGAGGGGTGATCGTGGTGGAAGGAGAGACCGCGGCTGGTGGGTGGAAGGGAGTCCCAGTGGGGGAGACGGCTAATTTCACGCGCACACTGACAGAGAACATGAGAAATCGATCGAACCATAGGATCTGCCTTCTCCGCTTCCTTACGTCCGCTATTATCGGGATTGTAGCCGGGATCACGAGCCATGGTGAGCCGAACGGGCTCCAAATGGAGGCAGATTGAAAATAAATTGTTATTGCAAAACATCACAGGGACACCGGCACGCCCTTCACCGTGACACTAAGACAGAACTCATTGTGATACCAACACGCCCCGTGACCGACATGACCCGTCCAGCTCTGCATCGTGACAAAGACTCACACGTCACACGTAGACGACGATAACATAGATGACAATACCACACACATCACAGTGAGACCGACACGCTCTTCAGCGTGACATTGAAGTACCGTACACCGTGACACCCCTACGCTCCTCAACGTGATCCGCTCTACACCGCATCGTGACAAAGACTCACACGTCACTGTGACACCCCTTACCGAGACAGTATCGCCCCTCAACATAACGCAGATATACTGCTCACTGAGGCAATTACCCACACCTCACCCTGACACAGGCAAACCCTCACCGTGATACCAACACCGAAATTCACAGTGAAACCTACATAGTACACACCGTGACATTGACGCAAACCAAAGCTGACACTGACACACCTACCGTAGCCATGACATGCCTCTCACCGTGACACAGACACACTCCTCTCTGTGAGACTACCACACCCCACACCACGACACAGATACTCTTCCCACCGTGACACCAGCACGCCCCTCACTCTGAAATTTCCCTCGCCGTGACATCGAGATACACTTCATTGTGACCCGGCACAACTTTCACCGGGTCACAGAAACACCTAACACAGTGACACCGACATGTCCCTCACAGCAACTCGGACATGACCGACAGGATACTGACGTGGACCCCCATTGTAACATCAACAAAACCTTCGCCGGGACAATGATATATTCCTCAGCGTGACACAGACACGCCCCTCAAGGTGGCGCCGACGTCTCTCACTGTGCCACCATCACACCCTTCTCTGTGACACCCTTCACCGTGACACTGACACAACACTCTCTGTGACCCGTTCGGTAGCGTGACGCTGACTCACTGTAAACGCTAATCATTCTTCACCATCTCTCTCAGTAACACAGCTTCGTCAGTCTCAGATCACTATCGACCGAAACTACCACGAGTTTAACTCAACCCTTCAATCCAAGATAGCTGAGATTTCTGCGCTCAACTCTAATCTGACCGATCTTAAACGAAGGCACAGCGATCTCCGTCAGCAGTTAACTGAGATGGAAACGAAGTACAGATCTGTCAACGAAACCAAGGCTCAAATCTGTGAATTGTTGACCAGCAGAAGAGGTGAGGCATCATCCCCCTCTTTCACCCGCTCCTCATCATTGGGCAGGCATGGAGAGAGGAAGCGTCACTCTGTGCCTGATATCGGGAGTGTGTGAAGAGATGGTATGGAGGGTGATTCATTCTGTGTTTGACCCGGTGAGTGTGTAATGGGGCCGCGTGGAGGCAGCTTCCCTCTGTGTCTGACACTTTGCTCTGTGGTGTGTTGTGAGGCCTTAGAGGGACAATCATTCTCATTTTGAGACAGTGGGAGAGCTAAGAACGCGAGCAGATTGAGAGGGGGAAGGACATTTCTTTGGCAGTTTGAACGGGATGTTCAAGCGCGTGAAGGTCGTCCTCGGTGGGAGCAGGAGAGTTTAAAAAAGATTAACGGAGCGGGCGACGGAGTAGTGGGAGACAGAGTAGGAAGGGTTTGGCTTGAGAGGCTTCGGCGAGCAGAAACTGGGAACGAGCTTACTCCCAGTGAGGTAAGGCCGGGTCAGCTCCTTTAATTAATCTAATTACTTTAGAATTAGGTAATAGAGGCAGCAGTTAGGGCAGTCGAGTGCTCCGTTTGCGGGATATTGGAAGTCAGGGCGAGCAAAGTTGTCCCTGATGATTACACCTGCAAAAGGTGCATCAGCTGCAGCGCCTGACTACACCGTGTTAGGAAACTGGAGCTGGAGCTGGATGAACTTCGGATCATTCGGGAGGCAGAGGCAGAAATAGGCAGGAGTTTCAGGGAGATAGACGCTCCTAGGAGTCTGAAGACAGGTAGTTGGGTGACTGTCGGGAGAGGGAAGGGGAATAGACAGGAAGAGCAGAGCACCCCTGTGGCCGTTCCCATCGACAATTAGTATACCGTTTTGGATACTGTTGGTGGGTATGTCCTACCAGGGACAAGTTGCAGTGGTCAAGTCTCTGACTGGACCCTCAGCTCCGAAGCGAAGGAGCGAAAGGAGGAGAACAGTAGTGATAGTTACGGTGGCAGATAAGAGGTTCTGTGGGAGAGATCGAGAATCTCGAGAGCAAACATGAGGAAATCTGCAGATGCTGGAAATTCAAACAACAACACACACAAAATGCTGGTGGAACGCAGCAGGCCAGGCAGCATCTACATTGAGAAGCGCTGTCGACGTTTCGGGCCGAGACCCTTCGTCACGACTAACCGAAAGGAAAGATAGTAAGAGATTTGAAAGTAGTGGAGGGAGGGGGAAATGCGAAATGATAGGAGAAGACCAGAGTGGGTGGGATGTAGCTAAGAGCTGGAAAGGTGATTGGCAAAAGTGATACAGAGCTGGAGAAGGGAAAGGATCATGGGACGGGAGGCCTCAGGAGAAAGAAATTGAGGGGGGGGGGGGTGGTGAGCACCAGAGGGAGAACAGGCAAACAACTAAATATGTCAGGGATGTGGTAAGAAGGGGACGATGGGCATTAACGGAAGTTAGAGAAGTCAATGTTCATGCCATCAGGTTGGAGGCTACCCAGCCGGTATATAACGTGTTGTTCCTGCAACCTGAGTTTGGATTCATTTTGACAATATAGGAGGCCATGGATAGACATATCAGAATGGGAATGGGACGTGGAATTAAAATGTGTGGTCACCTGGCGATCCTGCTTTCTCTGGCGGACCAAGCGTAGGTGTTCAGCGAAACGGTCTCCCAGTCTGCGTCGGGTCTCACCAATATATAAAAGGCCACACCGGGAGCACCGGACGCAGTATACCACACCAGCCAACTCACAGGTGAAGTGTCGCCTCACCTGGAAGGACTGGCTGGGGCCCTGAATGGTGGTGAGGGAGGAAGTGTAAGGGCAGGTGTAGCACTTGTTCCGCTTAAAAGGATAAGTGCCAGGAGGGAGATCGGTGGGAAGGGATGTGGGGGGGGGGGGGGGGGGGGACGAGTGGACAAGGGAGTCGCGTAGGGAGCGATCCCTGAGAAAAGCAGAAAGGGGGGTAGGGGAGGGAAAATGTGTTTGGTAGTGGGATCCCGTTGGAGGTGGGTAAAGGAAACCCCTAAGGCATTCTTCAAAGTCTTAACGGCATTGAACAAAGGGATAATGGGAGTGAAGGCAGGACCGATTAGAGATAAATTTGCGAAGATGTGCATGGAGACTATGGAATTGAGGGAAGTCCTCATGAGTATTTCCCTTCGGTATTCAGAAATGAGGGGGAACTTGATGACGGTGAGAACAATATGAGTGAGGTTTAAGATCTACAGCATTGTTGATATTAAGTGAGAGGAGGTGTTAGATTTATTAAAATACATTAGGACGGATAAGTCCCGAGTGCCTAAAATAATATTCCCCAGGCTGCTCCACCGAAGGGATTGCTGACTCTCTGGCTAGGATCTTTATACCCTCGTTGTCCCTGGGAATGGCGCCAGTGAACTGGAGAGAGGCGAATATTTTCCCCTTCTTCAAATAAGTTAGTAGGGATAGTCCGGGTAATTATTGACCAGTGAGCCTTACGTCTGTGGTGGGAAAGCTGTTGAAAATATTCTAACAGATAGAATTTGTTACTATTTAGAGAATCATGACCTGTTCAGGGACAGTCAGCATGGCTTTGTGAAGGTCAGACTGTGTCTAATAAGCCTGATAGAGTTCCTTGAGGAGGACAAGGCATATAGATGAGGTTTGTGCAGTAGACGTGATATACATGGATTTTAGTAAGGCATTTGACAAGGTACCACACGGTATGCTTATTCAGAAAGTCAGAAGGCATGGAATCCAGGGATACCTGACCAGGTGAATTCAGAATGGACTTGCCTGCAGAAGCAGAGGGTTGTGGTGAAGGGAGGAGATTGGATTGGAGGGTTCTGACCAGTGGTGTCCCACAAGGATCGGTTCTAGGACACCTAATTTTCGTGGTCTTTACTAATAACCTAGATGTTGGGTAGAATTGTGGATTAGCAAGTTTGCAGACGACACAAAGGTCGGTGATGTTGTAGATAGTGTAGAAGATTGTCGAAGATTGTAGAGAGACATTGATAGGATGCAGAAGTGGGCTGAGAAGTGGCAGATGGAGTTCAACCCGGAGACGTAAGAGGTGGTACACTTTGGAAAGGCAAACTCCAAGGCAGAGTTCAAAGTAAATGACAGGACACTTAGTACTGTGGAGGAGCAGAGAGATATGGGGGTACTTGTCCATAGATCCGAAAATGTTGCCCCACAGGTATATAGGGTAGTTAAGAAAGCTTATGGTGTGTTAGATTTCATAAGTCGAGGGATAGAGTTTCAGAGTCACGAGGTAATGATGCAGCTCTATAAAACTCTTGTTAGGCCACACTTGGAGTACTGTGTCCAGTTCTGTTCGCCTCACTATTGGAATGATGTGGAAGCATTGGAAAGGGTACACAGGAGATTTAGAGAGTATGGATTATGATCCGAGAATAAGGGTGCTAGGGCTTTACTCTTTGGAGAGGAGAAGTATGAGAGGAGACATGATAGAGGTATGGAAGACATTAAGAGGAATAGATAGAGTGGGCAGCCGGCGTCTCATCCCAAGGGCACCACTGCTCAATACACGAGGACATGGCTTTAAGGTAAGTGGTATGAAGTTCAAGGGGGATATTAGAGGTAGGTATTCCTAACTCAAGAGGTGGCTGGTGCGTGTAATTCACTGTCTGAATCAGTGGTGGAGTCAGAAACACAAGTGAAATTTAAGCGACTACTAGGTTTATGTTGGAATTTAAGGTGGGGTGATATATGGGAGACAGGGTTCAAGGGTCGGTATAACATAGTGTGCTGAAAGACCTGTACTATCGTGCACTATTCTAAATTCTGTGTCTATGTCTGTTTCTCGTCTGTACTGAGGAAGTTTCTTTCCGTGGAGTGTGTGATGGGGACGTGGAGAGAGAGATTCACACTGTGTCTGACCAAGACTGTTTATTATCGGAAGCTGTGCCTGCAGCTTGAATCTGTGTCTCACCCCGTGTGCGTATGATGGGACTCTGTCTTTGACACATTGTGCGCGTGATGAGAATGAATGGCGGGAAGTGGGGTGGGTGAATGCGTTTGGAGGGAGGTGTCTGACACAGGGAACAGTGACTGGATGGTGTTTCGCTCTCTTTCTGATAGCAGGGTCGTGTGATAGGTCGTTGCGGATTCTCTGTGTGTCTGAACCCGGGAGACTGTGACTTGCCGGTGTGGAGGGAGATTCACTCTGTGTCCGACCCCGGGAGTGTGTGATGGGACGGTGTGGAGGGAGATTCACTCTGTCTGACCCCGGGAGTGTGTGATGGGACGGTGTGGAGGGAGATTCACACTGTGTCTGTCCCCGGGAGTGTGTGATGGGACGGTGTGGAGGGAGTTTCACTCTGTGTCTGACCCCGGGAGTGTGTGATGGGACAGTGTGGGGGGAGATTCACTTTGTGCCTGACCCCGGAAGAGTGTGATGGGACGGTCAGTAAGGAGATTCACTCTGTGTCTGACCCCGGGAGTGTGTGATGGGACGGTGTGGACGGCAATTGTCTCTGTGTCTGACCCCGGGAGTGTGTGATGGGACGGTGTGGACGGAGATTCAATCTGTGTCTGACCCCGGGAGTGTGTGATGGGACGGTGTGGAGGGAGATTCACACTGTGTCTGGCCCCGAGTGTGTGTGATGGGACGGTGTGGAGGGAGTTTCACTCTGTGTCTGTCCCCGGGAGTGTGGGATGGGACGGTGTGGAGGGAGATTCACTCTGTGTCTGACCCGGGGTGTGTGATGGAGCGGTGTGGAGGGAGATTCACTCTGTGTCTGAACCCGGGAGTGTGTGATGGGGCGGTGTGGAGGTGGATTCACTCTGTGTCTGACCCGGGGTGTGTGTGATGGGACAGCGTGGAGGGAGATTCATTCTGTGTTTGAACGCGGTAGTGTGTGAAGGGACGGTGTGGAGGTCTCCCTATTCTATGCCTAACTCCCGGCCGTACGGATGGAGATTCGCTGTTACTTTTTCGGAATTTCCAGAGCAAACTTGTTCCCAGAAGCTGGGGTTAATTTGGGAACCGACGCGGGCTGTTGTTAGATAGTGTGTAGTTGAATTAACACAGAGGCTTAGGGAGGAGTTTGAGCATTGCAAATACTTTGGGGACCGTCACGGGACTCTGTGGAGAGAGTAAGGCTCTGAGTTTACCTTGGGAACGTACACTGACCTGTGGGGAGAGAGTGGGACGTGTGAGTACGTTGGCGTATAGAGGGGAGGTTGGAAGAAGTGGAGAGCGGTACTGATGGGGGAATCGATAGATACAGGTAGAGACAGGATGATCTGTAGTCGTGACAGAGGCTCCAGGATGGTTTGTTGCCTCCCGGGTGCCAGGGTCAGGGATGTCTGTTCGCGGGCACAGTATTTTCAAGTGGAAGGATGAGCAGCCAGATGTCATGGTACACATCGGTACCAATGTCGTAGGAAGAAAGAGTGAGGACGTCCTGAGGAATGAGACTTGAGAGATTGTAGGAAGTTAAAGTGCAGGACCTTAAGGGCAGTAATCTCAGGATTGCTACCTGTGCGACGTGCTTGTAAGGGTAAGCGTAGGATTCTCTAGAGGATGACACGTGGTCGAGGAACTGGTGTAGGGGCAGGGTTTTCGATTTTTGGATCATAGCGACCTCTTCTGGTGCAGGTTAGGTCTGTACAGGGGAGAGGTGTTACACCTGAACTACAGGGGATTCAATATATTTGCAGGGCCGTTTGCTCGCTATTGGGGAGGGTTTAAACTAGATTTGCAGGGGGATGGGAACCACAGTGCTACAGCGGATAGTGGAAATAAATGATGTTAAAAGTTCATGCTGTTTGAAATAAAAGGGTTGTGTGTGGTGGTAATAAGCTTCTGACGAGCGTCTATTTGAATGCGAGGAGTGTTGTGGAGAAGCCTGGGGAGCTGAGGGCGTGGTTTGACACGTGGAATTATGGCATTGTAGCAATTAGTGAACCTTGGCTACAGGAGGGGCAGGACTGGCAGCTTAATGTTCCAGGGTTCTGATGCTTCAGACGCGATAGAGACAAAGTGAAGACGGATGGAGGAGTGGGATGGCATTGCTAGTCAGGGAAAATGTTACAGCAGTGCTCAGGCAGGACAGATTAGAGGGCTTGTCTACGGAGGCAAAGTGCGTAGAGCTGAGAATCAGGAAATGTATGACCACATTCATGGGGTTGTATGACCACCCAATAGTCAGCGAGAATTGGAGGAGCAAATCTGCAGAGAGGTAGCAGACAACTGCAGGAAACATAAAGCTGTGATAGTAGGGGATTAATTTTTCCACATATTGATTGTGATTCCCATACTGTTAAACGTAAAGACGGGTTAGTGTTTGTAAAATATGTTCAGGAGAGGTTTCAAAATCAATATGTAAAGATACCAGCTAGAGAGGAAACAATATTAGGTATCCCATTAGGAAACGAGTTAGGACAAGTGACGAAAGTGTGTGTAGGGGAACACTTTGGGTCCAGTGATCATAACGACATTAGTTTCAACTTGCTCATGGATAAAGATAGATCTGGTCCTCGATTTGAGGCACTAAACTGGAAAAAGGCCAAATGTGAAGAAATTAGAAAGGCTCTAAAAAGCTTGGATTGGGACAGGTTGTTCTCTGGCAAGGGTTTAATTGGTAAATGATAGGCCTTCAAACGAGAAGTTTTGAGAGCGCAAAGTTTGAATGTTCCTGTCAGGATTAAAGGCAAAGTGAATAAGAATAAGGAACGATAGTTTTTGAGGGATAAAAAAGAGGAGAGAGATATATATGACAGGTATGGGGAACGGAGCAAATAAGGTGTATGAGCAGTATAAAAAGTGCAGGAAACTACATAATAAAATACATAATAAATACATAATAAAGAAAAGAAGCCAGTGACGAGTAGTGTGCCTCAGGATCTGTACTGGATCCAATGCTGTTTGCCATATACATTAATGATCTGGATGATGGGGTGGTAAATTGGATTAGTAAGTATTCAGATGATACTAAGATAGATGGCGGTGTGGATAATGATGTAGGTTTTCAAAGCTTGCAGAGAGATTTAGGTCAGTTAGAAGAGTGGGTTGAGTGATGGCTGATGGAGTTTAATGCTGATAAGTGTGAGGTGCTAAATTTTGGTAGCAATAATCGAAATAGGACATACATGGTAAATGGTAGGGCATTGAGGAATGCAGTAGAACAGAGTGATCTAGGAATAATGGTTCATACTTCTCTGAAGCTGGAATCTCATTTGGACAGGGTGGTGAAGAAAACTTTTGAATGTTGCCCTTTATAAATCAGAGCATTGAGGTTAGGAGTTGGGATGTAATGTTAAAATTGTACAATATATTTGTAAGGCCGAATTTGGAGTATTGTTTACAGTTGTGTTCACTGAATTATAGGATGGATGTCAACAAAATAGTAAGAGTGCAGGGAAGATTTGCCAGAATGTTACCTGGGTTTCAGCACCAAAGTTACAGAGAAAGGTTGAACAAGTTAGGTCTTTATTCCTTGGAGCGTAGAAGGTTGAAGGGGGACTTGATAGAGGTATTTAAAATAATGAGGGGGATAGCTAACATTGACGTGGATAGGCTTTTTATGAGTGTAGGTGCGATTCAAACAAGAGGACATGAGTTGAGAGTTAGGGGGCAAAAGTTTAAGGGCAACACGAGGGGAAATTTCATTACTCAGAGAGTGGTAGCTGTGTGGAACGAGCTTCCAGTAGAAGTGGTAGAGGCAGGTTCGGTATTGTTATTTAAAGTAAAATTGGATGAGTATATGGACAGGAAAGGAATGGGTTGTGTGCGGCGCATCGGGACTAGGTGAGAGTAAGCGTTCGACAGGGACTTGAAGGGCTGGGATGGCCTGTTTCCGTAATGTAATTGTTATCTGGTTATATGCTACACCTCCCCTTCTTGCTTCTCCGATTGTATCACACCTGAAACAACGAAATCCAGGAATATTTAGTTTCCAATCACACTCCTCCTGCAACCATGTTTCACTAATAGCTACAACATCATATTTCCAGGTATCAATCCACGCTCTAAGCCCAGCCACCATTCTTACAATACTCCTAGCATTAAAGTAATTGCATTTAAGTAGTTCTCCACCTCTGAATCTCTTTTTATCCCTAACGGTGCAAACAACATTAATATCTTTATTATTCTTTCTTCTCCACTGCATCTTCCGTCTGAGCGCACCCCTTTTCTATCACCTGTCTATCCTCCCTCACACACCGTCTACAAGCTTTCTCTATTTAACAAACCTCCTCTCGCCTAGTCTCTTCAAATTGATTCCCACTACTAACCAGTCTATTTTAAAGTCTCTCTAGTAGCAAATCTCCCCGCCTGGATATTGTTCCCCCGAGGATTAAAGTGCATCCCGTCCCTTTTGTACAGGTCACACCTGCCCCAAAAGAGGTCCCAATGATGTAGAAACTTGAATCCCTGCCCCTTGCTCCAATCCCTCAGCAACGCATTTATCCTCTACATCATTCTATTCCTAGTCTCACTGTCGCGTGGCACAGGCAGTAATCCCAAGATTAATACCTTTGTGGTCCTTCTTCTCAACTTCTTTCCTGACACCCTATATTCTTCTTTCAGGACCTCTTCCCTGTTCCTATCTATGTGATTGGTACCTATATGTACCACGGCCTCTGGCTTCTCATACTCCCACTTCAGGATATCTTGGACGCGATCAGAAACATCCCGGACCCTAGCACCAGGGAGGCAATCTACCATCCGTGTCTCCTGACTGCGTCCACAGAGTTGCCAATCTGAACCTCTAACTATCGAGTCCTCTACTACTACTGCCTTTCTCTTCCTTTCCCTACCCTTCTGAGCTACAGGGCCGGACACTGTGCCGGAGGACCGGCCACTGTTGCTTCCTCCACGTAGGCTGCCCCCCCCACCCCCAACCGTACTCAAATAGGAGTACTTATTGTCAAGGGATACAGCCACTGAGGTACTCTCTTGTACCTAAACTCTTCCTCTTCCCTCTTCTAACCGTGACTCACTTGTCTGCCTCCCGTGGCCCCGGTGTGACCACCTGCTGTAACTCCTCTCTATCAACTCTTCACTCTCCCTCACTAGACGGAGGTCATCGAGCTGCAGCTCCATTTCCCTGGCACGGTCGCTTAGGAGTTGCAGCTCGGCGCACCTGGCTTCCTTCTCCAAATCTTCTCCGAATGAAGGAAGTCTAATCCAGGATTAGTGTTGACCAGGAATGCCAGATTTGGGGACTCTGGGAGACTCCCAGCCTCCTCAAGGATTGCAGCTACAGCTGGTGCATTGAGATGAGGCTCCTTAAGGACCGTATTAGATATCAGGAGCTGCAAATTGATGACCATCTAATTAGGGTAAGTGAGGAGGTGATTGATAATAACTATATGAGATAGTGGGCAGCACCGCTGTGACAGGTCCCTTCCCCAACCCCCAGAAATCGATATATCGTTTTAGATACCTTTGGAGAGGTTAAACTGAATAAAGAAGACCACGGCGAACGGTCCTCTGTCACTCTGCCTATTGCTGTGATCAAGACAGCAGGGAGAAGTAGAAGCAAAAGAATTACGAAAGAAAGTTGGCAATTCACATAAAAAGGATGCTAAGAGTTTCTTCTTTTAACATATGAAGAGTAAAAGAGCGAGACGGGTAGATATAGGACTGATTGAAAATCCTGCTGGAGAAATTGTAACAAACAGAAGGTAGAGGAAATAAATGGGTATTTTGCATCAGTCTTCACAGTGGAAGACATTAGCAACATACCTGATAGCCAGCGGTAGCAGAGACTGGAATTACGTACAGACAAGATTACTGGAGAGAAAGTGCTTGGGAAGCTAAATGGACTAAGGATAGATAAGTCTCTTGGACTGGATAAGGTTCACCCACGGGTTCTAACGGAGGTGGCTTTGGAGATTGTGCAGGCATTGGAAATGATCTTCTGGGGATTAATAGACTCTGGTATGGTTCCTGGGGACTGGAAGGTCGCAAACGTACTGCCGCTATTTATGAAAGCAGGGAGGCAGCAAAAAGTAAACTACAGACCTATTAGTCTGACATCGGTAGTTGGAAAGTTATTGGAGTCGATGCTCAAGGATGAGGTTATGAAATCCCTCCAGGTACATGACAAGATAGGCCCAAGCCAGCATGGTTTCATGAAGGAAAGATCCTGCTTCACTATCCATTACAATTTGTTGAGGTAATCTGAAATAAGATTGACAAGGGAGAGGCTGTGAATGTTGAGTATTTGGATTTTCAAAAGGCCTATGAATAAGGTGCCGCATAAGAGGTTGCTTAATAAGATGAGGGTCCATGGAATTACAGGAAAGATATCGGAATGGGTGGAGCATTGGCTGACAGGCAGAAAGCAAATGGTGGGAATAAAGGGATCCTATTCTGCTTGGCTGCCTTTCACTAGTGGCGGTCCGCAGGGGTCGGTGATGGGGGCGGTACTTTTTACACTGTTTTTCTATGTTTTAGATTACGGATTAAATGGTTTTGTGGCTAGGTTTGCGGATGACACCAAGATAGGTGGAGGAGCAGGGAGTGTTGAAGATACGGAAAGGTTGCAGAGAGACTTGGTCAGTTTAGGAGAGAGGGCAAAGAAATGGCAGATGAGATGCAATATTGAGAAATGTACGGTTGTAGATTTTGGATGAAGAAAAGATCGGACTGATTATTATTTAGATGGGGAGAAAATTCAAAAATCCGAAGTGCAAAGGGACTTGAGGGTCCTCGTGCAGGATACCCTAAAGGTTAACCAGCAGGTTGGATCGGAAGTAAGGAAAGCGAATGCTATGTTGGCATTCATTTCAAGAGCAACAATGTATAGGATTAAGCAGGTGTTCATGAGGCTCTATAGGGCACTGGTGAGTACTCATCTGGAACACAGTGTGCAGTTTCGGGCCCCTAAGAAGGGATGTACTGATGTTGGAGAAGATTTACGAGGATGATTCCTGGAATGCAGGAGCTAACATATGAAGAACGTTTATCGGCCCTTGAACTGCAATCCTTAGAGTATAGAGGAATGAGAGGGTATCTCATTGAAAAGGTTGGACGGAGTAGATGTGGAAAACCTGTTCCTCTTGGTGGGGTGTGTCCAGGACAACTGGCCACAGTCTTAGAATTAGACGGTACCATTTAATACAGAGATGAAGAGAATTTTTTTACAGCGAGAGGATAGTGGATTTATTAATCACAAGGCAAAGAGGGAGAGGAGACGGTCGTCTGTTGTTGATCTCGGAACTGTGCGACGAGACGTACGGCAAGAACGACACCCACTGTCTGGCGGACAGTGCGTCAAGGGACAGTGTGGCGGAGAGACACCTAGTGTCTGAACCCGGGAGTGCGATATAGCGGCGCCACAGGGGGAGCGTTCTGTAGCACGAACGGGGAAGCACTGATCCCGAATATGATTGACGTAACAGGGTGGAGGGGGATTCACTCTGGGTCTGACACCGGGAGTGTGTGATGCAAGGGTGTGGAGGGGGATTCACTCTGTTTCTGACACCCTGGAGTGTGTGATGGGACGGTGTGGAGGAAGATTCACTCGGTGTCTGACCCCGGGAGTGTTTGATGGGACGGTGTGGAGGGAGATTCACTCTGTTTCTGACAGCGGGAGTGTGTGATGGGAGGGTGAGGAGGGAGATTCACTCTGTAACTGACCCCGGGAGAGTGTGATGGGACGGTGTGGATGGAGATTCACTCTGTGTCTGACACCGTGAGTGTGGGATGGTACGGTGTGGAGGGAGATTCACTCTGTGTCTGACACCGGGAGTGTGTGATGGGAGGGTGTGGAGGGAGATTCACTGTATCTTGTTCCTGATTTCCAGAGCAAGCGTGTTCCCAGGACTGGATCAGAAATGCAGACCTGTGTTATTTCATATCCACGTTTACAATACCTTACGGTGAAGCGAAAGAACTTTGTTCTCACTTGCATTCAAAGCTTCTTGAAATAAATTCAACTGAGGAAGAGGTATGTGTGAGATCGACAGAATATATATCCACAACAGAATTCAAGTTCCCTACGCACCGTCCCATCACACACTCCCGGAGTCAGAAACAGAGTGAATCTCCCTCCACATTGTCCCATCACACACTCCCGGGGTCAGACACAGAGTGAATCTCCCTCCATACCGTCCCTTCACAAACTCCCGGGTCAGACACAGAGTGAAGCTCCATCAACACCATCCCATCACAAACTCGCGGAGTCAGACCCAGAATGTAGCTCCCTCCACACCGTCCCATCTCACACTCCCTATGTCAGATCCAGAGTAAAGCTCACTGCACACTATCACATCACACACACCAGCTGTCAGACACAGAATGAAGCTCCCTCCACACCTTCCCATTACACAATCCCGGGATCTGACTCAGAGTGAATTACCCGCCGAACCATCCCATCACACACTCCCGATGTCTGAGACAGAGTGAAGCTCCCTCCACACCGTCCCATCACACACTCCCGGGGTCAGACAGAGATAGAAGCGCCCTCTACACTGCCTGTTCACACAATCCCGAGTTCTGGCACAGATTGAAACTCCCTCCACGACGTCTCAGTGCACTCTCCCGGTGTCAGACAGTGAATGTCGCTCCTTAGATTGTGCTCGATTTCAATCATTAACGATAGCAATTTAATTTCACAGAAATTTGTTAGCAAAGCTGTCGAAGACCAAGACAGTGCATTCTGGGTTGGAAAATGCAAAGTCGGGTGAGATTTCTTGGCATATAAGTCTTTCAAGAGAGAACGGGCCATGCGTTCTATTCGGGGAGAAGGGAGCGGACGGTGGGATTATTTTAGGTAAAGGTACAGGGCTGTTGGGTGAGCGTGAGGGGGTGGGGATACAAGTATCTTGGGACAGACGCAGCCCTAAGGTAGAAATTGGATCGGTGGGAGCACATAGTGAATCAAACCTGCCTGTGGGGAAATTAGTACAGTGGGATTTGTTTGGAGACTGACAGGGTTCCATGGAGAAACAGCCGGTGTGTGGGAGTAACCTGGGGACGACCGCGGGGCCGTGGGGAGAGGCCGGGGCTTTGGAAATAATTTGTGGAGATACATGGGCCTGTGGGAAGAAAGAGGGATCGTGCGGCTATTTCAGAGACTGTCACAACTCCGTGAAGAGAGAGTTGAGCAGGGTATTAATCTGGGGCTGACAAGGCTGCAGAGTGTGCGTCAGTGAAAGTGTTTTGCAAACTGGTACAGCTAGGTGGGGAGAGAGAGGGGCTGTGTGAGTATTTTGAGAACCGACACCGACCGGTGAGGAGAGATTGAGTCAGTGGGAGTATTTTGGGGACGGACACCGGTCGGTGAGGAGACATTGAGTCTGTGGGAGTATTTTGAGAACCGACACTGGTCGGTGAGGAGGGATTGAGTCAGTGGGAGTATTTTGGGGGCAGACACCGGTCGGTCAAGAGAGACTGAGTCAGGGGGTGTATTTTGAGGACTGACACCGGTCGGTGTGGAGAGATTGAGACAATGGGAGTATTTTGGGGACTGACACCGGACTGTCTGCTGGAGTTGTGCTGTCCCTTTTGAAATTGTTTATCCTTCGTTGACAGGGAAGCGGCCTCTAACGTCGTGTACAAGGTGAACGCTGGAAAGTTCGAATGCAGTGAATGTAAATCCGGTTTGCATGGCAGTTGCAAAAATGATCAGCACCGTTTCATTTGTGAGAAGCCCGCTCCTTTGTGCCCGGATATTCCTGAAAAGATCCGGGATCTCTGTCAAAAACCCGTGGAGCCGACTTAAATCAAGTGGCATTATTCTCTTACCTCTATTCCAGCTCTCTCCCAGACTCTGACAAACCTATCCGCTCTGACACTCGCCCCTACACTAATCTCCTCTCTCTACCTATGGCACTCTTACTCTGCATCTCGCTCTCTCTTTACCCTCGTTCCTTCAAACTCTTTCTCTCTCAGAACTCATCCACTGCCGTCTCCCCCTATTTCATCCCCATTTTCCTATCCCTTACTTTCAGGCCTCCCGCTACCTGTATTAAAGGACTGTACCTCATGTTTACCACCTTATCATTATCTGTGACTTATCCACCATGAGCGTTGTATCTTTGCAGGATCAGTGCGTCGCAAGAATGCAAAATTTATGTAAGTTTTAAGACGTTAATAAATACTGCAAAAATGTGGTCGTGTTGCTCTTGTGTCTTTTCCCGATGGTAGCAATGAGCAGGGAGCTTCTCCCCGGGGTGAGGGGCCTCAGTGATGGATGCCGCCTTTTCGAGGGTTCGCATCCTCGATGTTGGGGAGGGTTGTACCCGTGATGGAGCTGGTTGAGTCAACACCACTCTGCCGCCTTTGGCTACCTTGTGTATTGCAGCCTCCGTACCAGGCGGCGATGCAATAATTCCCAGCGATCATTTGTTGGTCTTCAATGAAAGACCAAACCTTCTCAAACGGCTAACGTTGTAATTCCTTCTGTAACGAGAGACCTATGGTGGTGATGGGAAATGTAGAGTATGTTCTGGAATACACTGAAACTCAGACTCGAAATAAACAAGACGACAGCAAATGCATCTGAAGTTTATATCGCAAAGAATAGTTCTCGAAGTGGATCTCCTACGGTTGAGCACTGAGTGCTCAGCACGGGGACGTCAACGACAGACTTTCCATGAAGCAATGTTGACAGGCAATAATTGTCAGTCTGAGTCTTAAAAGGGAAGTGACATCTCATCACACTCCGGGGAATGGACGTGCCGACACTTGGTTGACTGGCGCTGTTCAGTCGGGAGCATGACACCTTCTCCGTGTTTGCATGAATGTGTTGGTCCCAGGACAGATCCACTGAGATGCTGACACCCGGCAACACAGGAACCTAAAATCAGACCATGAGATATCGGAGCAGAATTAGGCCATCGAGTCTGCTGCGCCATTTCATCATGTCTGATCCAGGTCCCCCACACCCCCAATCTCCTGCCTTTTCACCTTATTCCTTCATGCCCTGAATAATCAAGAATCTGTCAACCTCTGACTTCAATACCCCCAATGTCGGATTCCACAGCCGCCTGTGTAACCTGTTATACATATTTACCAAACTCTGGCTGAATACATTTCTCCCAGTCTCCGTTCTAAACGGACGAATCTCCATTGCGATGTGGGTCCACCGGTCTCGCCACGGGGAACCTTCTCTCCACACCTACTTTGCCGAAGCCTTTGAACATTCGATCGATTTCAACAACAACCCTCTCCTCACCGCCCCCTTCATTCTTCTGAGTTCCAGCCATCAAACGCTCCTGATCTGATCAGCGTTTCAATCCCGGAATCATTCCCGTGATCTTCCTCTCAACTCTTCCCAATGCAAGCTCATCTGGCCCGAATAGATAAGGGACCCAGAACCGCTCACAGTATTTCCAAGTGAGGCCTCACCAGTGCTTTATAAAGTCTCAACGAAACATCCTTGTTTTCATATTCTAATCCTCTCGACAAGAATGCGAACATTGTATTTGGCTTCCTCGCCAGGGACTCCACCTGGAAATGATCCTTTAGGGAATCCTGCACGATGTCTACCAAGTCCCTTTGCAACTCATGTGTTTGAATTCTCTCACCATTTATTAAACAGTCTATCCCTTTATATCTTCTACCAAAGTGCATGGCCATACACATCCCGACACTGTGATCCACCCGCCGCTTCTTTCCCCATTCGCCCAATCTCTCTGAACCCTTCTGTAGCCTCTCTGCTTCCTCGACCCCGCCTGTAGATCGGTGACATCACTGCCGATCTGAACTGACTGAGGTTTCCCGATGAGGATGTCCATCATCCAGTTACAGAGGGAGGTTCACTGGCCCAGGATCTGAAGGGACGATTATGCTGGGCGCCGAGCTGTTGTCAGTCAACAGCAGCCTGACGGTGGTGTTGAATAGTCCAGGTGGTCCATGGTCCAGGGGAGAGCAAATTAGATTGTATCCGCGGTAAACCTATAGTGGAGTTCGTCACATTATAGTGGCCATGTCCTTGCTGGAGAAGGGGTTGACTTTGGGTATGACCAGCCTCTCTAAACACTCAATCACTGTATCTGTGAGAGTCACTGGGCGATTGTTGTTAAGGAAGCTCTCCCTACTCTTCTCGGGCACTGGTGTGATTGTCCCCGTTTGAAGCAGGCGGGAAATTCCGACTGAAGCTGAGGGAGATTGAGGATTGTCTCGGACTCTCCGCCATACTCTACAGTCCTCCGTCACCTTATCCCTTAAATTCACCCCTCCTTGTCTCCGCCAGCCCCTGTATCACCTATCACCCTGTATTTCTCTGTCACCCACTCCCTCCAAGATCCTCATTCCCCGAAACGCGCCTCTTCTCCTACTGCACCACGGCTCCGTCAGGCCGGTTCAAACGCCTCTCTGTCTGTTTTCACAGAGAAATACGGGTGTAATAGTGGAGTGTTAACGTCTGGTGCTATCACGCTCTCCTTCCACTGGGTATCGATCTCTCGGTTTTGAGCCTCTCTACCTCTCATCACCCCCGACCAGTGACTGAAAACTGACAGGGGAGGTGTTGGATCACAACCAACAGTGCTGGAAATGGATTTCCTACGGTTGAGCACTGAGTGCTCAGCACTCGCGCTTGAATTACACACTTTCCAGGAAGGAATGCGACAGACAATAATTGGCAGTCCGAGTTTTAACTTGAAAGCGACAGCTACGCACCCACCAAATGAGGCCACATCAGAACCTTAAAATTAAATCCTTGCCTGGGAAATGAATGCGAACTTTTTATTAGCCTTCCTCACCACCGAGTCCTTGAATAATCCAGCCTCTTGGTGGCAAAGGTTTTCAGTGCCCTACAAGGTACGCATTCGGAACCCGATGCCCTACGAGGGTTCACCCACCTGAGGGAAGATTCTAACATCGGCCTTCGAGACAGAGGTCACTGAAGAGAAGTGGGGAGCAGAGCCGAACATGGTGCCCCTCTCGAACGCCTTTTTCAACAGCAAGGCGACTTCTCAACTCGAATACTTAACGACAAACTTCTTCGTCTCCGTCATCCCCTCCCTCTCCGACATCCGCACAGTTTTATGTTACCCCATCCATCCACTAAAACCTTCCGCGACTCCGTGACTCCCCCTTACTGTGCACCACTACCCATTTCAGTTGTTCCTACTTCTCCTACTATTCCTCTTCTCCGTCTCGGTCAATCTCTCCCTCTCTCCCACTCTCGGTTGGTCCAAGGACAGATCCACTGAGATGCTGACACCCAGCAACACAGGAACCTAAAATCAGACCATGAGATATAGGAGCAGAATTAGGCCATCGAGTCTGCTGAGCCATTTCATCATGTCTGATCCAGCTCCCCCTCAGCCCCAATCTCCTGCCTTTTCACCGTATTCCTTCATGCCCTGAATAATCAAGAATATGTCAACCTCTGACTTCAATACCCCCAATGACGGATTCCACAGCCGCCTGTGTAACCTGTTATACATATTTACCAAACTCTGGCTGAATACATTCCTCCCAGTCTCCGTTCTAAAAGGACGGATCTCCATTGCGATGTGGGTCCACCGGTCTCGGCACGGGGAACCTTCTCTCCACACCTTCTTTGTCGAAGCCTTTGAACATTCGATCGATTTCAACAACAACACTCTCCACGCCGCCCCCTCATTCTTCTGAGTTCCAGCCATCAAACGCTCCTGATCTGATCAGCGTTCCAATCCCGGAATCATTCCCGTGATCTTCCTCTCAACCCTTCTCAATGCAAGCTCATCTGGCCGGTATAGATAAGGGACACAGAACCGCTCACAGTATTTCCAAGTGAGGCCTCACCAGTGTTTTATAAAGTCTCAACGCTACATCCTTGTCTTCATTTTCTAATCCTCTCGACAAGAATGCGAACATTGTATTTGGCTTCCTCGCCAGGGACTCCACCTGGAAATGATCCTTTAGGGAATCCTGCACGATGTCTACCAAGTCCCTTTGCAACTCATGTGTTTGAATTCTTTCACCATTTATTAAACAGTCTATCCCTTTATATCTTCTACCAAAGTGCATGGCCATACACATCCCGACACTGTGATCCACCCGCCGCTTCTTTCCCCATTCGCCCAATCTCTCTGAACCCTTCTGTAGCCTCTCTGCTTCCTCGACCCCGCCTGTAGATCGGTGACGTCACTGCCGATCTGAACTGACTGAGGTTTCCCGATGAGGATGTCCATCATCCAGTTACAGAGGGAGGTTCACTGGCCCAGGATCTGAAGGGACGATTATGCTGGGCGCCGAGCTGTTGTCAGTCAACAGCAGCCTGACGGTGGTGTTGAATTGGCCAGGTGGTCCATGGTCCAGGGGAGAGCAAATTAGATTGTATCCGCGGTAGACCTATAGTGGAGTTCGTCACATTATAGTGGCCATGTCCGTGCTGGAGAAGGGGTTGACTTTGGGTATGACCAGCCTCTCTAAACACTCAATCACTGTATCTGTGAGAGTCACTGGGCGATTGTTGATAAGGCAGCTCTCCCTACTCTTCCCGGGCACTGGTGTGATTGTCCCCGTTTGAAGCAGGGGGGAAATTCCGACTGAAGCTGAGGGACATTGAGGATTGTCTCGGACTCTCCGCCCTACTCTACAGTCCTCCGTCACCTTATCCCTTATATTCACCCCTCCCTGTCTCCGCCAGCCCCTGTATCACCTATCACCCTGTATTTCTCTGTCACCCACTCCCTCCGAGATCCTCATTCCCCGAAACGCGCCTCTTCCCCTACTGCACCACGGCTCCGTCAGGCCGGTTCAAACGCCTCTCTGTCTGTTTTCACAGAGAAATACGGGTGTAATGGCGGAGTGTTAACGTCTGGTGCTATCACGCTCTCCTTCCACTGGGTATCGATCTCTTGGTTTTGAGCCTCTCTACCTCTCATCACGCCAGACCAGTGACTGAAAACTCAACATCCCTTCACTGCCCTCCCCTCTCCTCCGCTACCAACCCCATCCTCCTGCTCTACAGTTGGCGACACACACATATTATCTCTGAGGCAGAGACAGAGTTCAAGACCACAGGAAGGCCGAAGCGCTGTTGATTGCTGAGAGAGGAAAGCGGGCAGAGAGGAAGCTTCTCTCTTTTTCTGACCCCGGGAGTGTGTGATTGGACAACGCTTAGGGAGCTTCACACTGTGCCTGACCCCGGGAGTGTGTGATGGGACAACGCTTAGGGAGCTTCACTCCGTGCCTGACCCCGGGAGTGTGTGATGGGATAGTGTGGAGCGAGATTCACTCTGTGTCTGACCCAGGGAGTGTGTGATTGGACGGTGCGGAGGGAGATTCACTCTGTGTCTGACCCAGGGTGTGTGTTATGGGACGGTGCGGAGAGAGATTCACTCTGTGTGTGACCCCGGGAGTGTGTGATGGGACAGTGTGGAGCGAGATTCACTCTGTGCCTGACCACGGGAGTGTGTGATGGGACAACGCTTAGGGAGCTTCACTCTGTGCCTGACCCCGGGAGTGTGTGATGGGACGGTGCGGAGGGAGATTCACTCTGTGTCTGACCCAGGGAGTGTGTGATGGGACGGTGCGGAGAGAGATTCACTCTGTGTGTGACCCCGGGAGTGTGTGATGGGACAGTGTGGAGCGAGATTCACTCTGTGTCTGACCCCGGGAGTATGTGATGGGACAGTGTAGAGCGACATACACTCTGTGTCTGACCCAGGGAGTGTGTGATGGGACGGTGCGGAGAGAGATTCACTCTGTCTGTGACCCCGGGAGTGTGTGATGGGACAGTGTGGAGCGAGATTCACTCTGTGTCTGACCCAGGGAGTGTGTGATGGGATGGTGCGGAGGGAGATTCACTCTGTGTCTGACCCCGGGAGTGTGTGATGGGACGGTGTGGTGGGAGATTCACTCTGTGTCTGACCCAGGGCGTGTGTGATGGGACGGTGCGGAGAGAGATTCACTCTGTGTGTGACCCCGGGAGTGTGTGATGGGACAGTGTGGAGCGAGATTCACTCTGTGTCTGACCCCGGGAGTGTGTGGTGGGAAGATATGTAGGGAGATTCACTCTGTGTCTGACCCAGGGCGTGTGTGCTGGGACGGTGCGGAGAGAGATTCACTCTGTGTGTGACCCCGGGAGTGTGTGATGGGACGGTGCGGAGGGAGATTCACTCTGTGTCTGACCCCGGGAGTGTGTGATGGGACGGTGTGGTGGGAGATTCACTCTGTGTCTGACCCAGGGCGTGTGTGATGGGACGGTGCGGAGAGAGATTCACTCTGTCTGTGACCCCGGGAGTGTGTGATGGGACAGTGTGGAGCGAGATTCACTCTGTGTCTGACCCCGGGAGTGTGTGATGGGACGGTGTGGTGGGAGATTCACTCTGTGTCTGACCCAGGGCGTGTGTGATGGGACGGTGCGGAGAGAGATTCACTCTGTGTGTGACCCCGGGAGTGTGTGATGGGACGGTGCGGAGGGAGATTCACTCTGTGTCTGACCCAGGGAGTGTGTGATGGGACGGTGCGGAGGGAGATTCACTCTGTGTCTGACCCCGGGAGTGTGTGATGGGACGGTGCGGAGGGAGATTCACTCTGTGTCTGACCCAGGGAGTGTGTGATGGGACGTTGCGGAGAGAGATTCACTCTGTGTGTGACCCCGGGAGTGTGTGATGGGACAGTGTGGAGCGAGATTCACTCTGTGTCTGACCCCGGGAGTGTGTGGTGGGAAGATATGTATGGAGATTCACTCTGTGTCTGACCCCGGGAGTGTGTGAATGGACGGTATGGAGAGAGATTCACTCTGTCTGTGACCCCGGGAGTGTGTGATGGGACAGTGTGGAGCGAGGTTCACTCTGTGCCTGACCCCGGGAGTGTGTGATGCGACAACGCTTAGGGAGCTTCACTCTGTGCCTGACCCCGGGAGTGTGTGATGGGACAGTGTGGAGCGGGATACACTCTGTGCCTGACCCCGGGAGTGTGTGACGGGACGGTGTGGAGGGAGATTCACTCTGTGTCTGACCCCGGGAGTGTGTGATCGGGCAGTGTGGAGCGAGATTCACTCTGTGCCTGACCCCGGGAGTGTGTGACGGGACGGTGTGGAGGGAGATTCACTCTGTGTCTGACCCCGGGAGTGTGTGATGGGACAACGCTTAGGGAGCTTCACTCTGTCCCTGACCCCGGGAGTGTGTGATGCGACAGTGTGGAGCGAGATTCCCTCTGTGTCTGACCTAGGGAGTGTGTGATGGGACGGTGCGGAGGGAGATTCACTCTGTGTCTGACCCCGGGAGTGTGTGATGGGACTGTGTGGAGGGAGATTCACTCTGTGTCTGACCCAGGGAGTGTGTGATGGGACTGTGCGGAGAGAGATTCACTCTGTGTGTGACCCCGGGAGTGTGTGTGCTGGGACGGTGTGGACGGAGATTCACCCGGTGTCTGACCCCGGCAGTGTGTAATGGAACAGTGTGGAGGGAGATTCACTCTGTTTCCGAACCTGGGGGTGCGTGATGGGAGGGTGTGGAGGGAGATTCTCTCTGTGTCTGAGCCCGGGAGTGTTCGATTGGACGGTGTGGAGGGAGATTCACTCTTTGCCTGACCCCGGGAGTCTGTAATGGGACGGTGGATAGGGAAATTCACTCTGCGTTTGACCCCCGGGATGTGTGTATGGGCATTGATGAGTTTCTCCGTGTCACTCTATCTGTCTCACTCTCTCTCCCTGCGCCAGTGCGGACACTCCCCACCTGCTCCCTCTCTACACGTCCATCATTTCCAAAGATATGTTCTCTTTTCCCCGCGCATCTGACTTACAATGGAGAGTGTGACCGATCCCGATTGCGATGATAAAAATGATGATAAGGACGTACCTGTCCAGCGGGGGCGCCTCTCCAGGAAACCGAACAGTGGGCCGCTTTGTTATCGGATATCCGTCAGGTGCGAGTTCAGTGCGGGCGAAAGAGATTGGGAAGAGAATAAGTATGAGAGTGAGGGTGGTGGAGAAAGGGAGAGGGGAGAGTGAAAGAGAGGGCTGAGTGAGAAAGATAGGGATAGGGAGAGAGTGTGTAGAGTGCGGAAGCGAGCTGGACAGAGGAACGATATTGAAGCAGGCTTGGGATACTCATGGAGGATAGAGAGGTGGGAGGCAGAGAACGAATCGTATAATGTTTAAACCGAGAGAAACGGTCTCAGATTGAGAGGGTAGGCAGGGACTTGAGAAAGTGAGAGTGGGGGAGTGAGGAGAGGGGTGAAAGGAAGGAGGTTGCGGATAGGAATGGTGTGGGAGAGAGAGAGGGAGTGGGATAAGGGCTCATGGGCATGGTTAGAGAGGGGGATAGAGGCGTAAAAGTGAGTCGGGGGAGAGTGAGGAATATGGGGAGAGAGATGAAGAAGGGTGGTCGTAGAGGGAGAAAGGAGACGATAGAGACGGTGATGATGGCAAGAAGGGTAATATGGAGGGGGAAGAGAAAGTTAGAGACAGTTGTAGAGGGAGGGTCTGTGACAGATGCAGATGTACCTGTGGGGGAGAGACAGGAAGTGAAACGGATAGGGAATCCGTGGCTGGCGGCCACGGAAAGAGACTGAGAGACAGGGAGGAAGGAGCGTGAGGACGGAGAAGGGAGGAACCGTGAGATGGAAAAGATCGAATAGGGAGAGGGAGGCAGAGTGGGGAAAAAACTTCTGATTTGAATGGAGAGGAGAGTGAGACAGCGAGGGTGGAAGAAGAGGTAGGGCAGACGACGTTGTTGTAGCGAGTAGGAGAGTGAGGTTCCGGGGAATCGACTCTATCCCTCACCTTGCCGTGCGCCGCCATCCGCCAGGATATTTCCGTCCGGATTTTCCGAGCCTTCACAGAGAGGCAGAGACCCACAGTCAGAGACGGCAGGAGTGGAGGACAGGGTGACGAGGCAGAACTCTCCCAGTTGTTAGCCAACCCGCAACCCTCCTCACTTCCAACATCCCCCTCTCACCAATCTACCCCGTCTGTCTCTAAATTCTCTTTGAGAATCTTCTCCTCCTTCTGAGCGAGGGACCCATGAGGTAGGGAGGAACGATTTTCTTGCCTTTATTGTTCAGCCCCACCTGCACCCTCTACTCCACTCCTGATGTTGATCCGAGGCTCCAACCTGTCCGCACGATAACTCGACAACGATCCCTCCCCACTCCCCCTCCCCCGGTTCTTATCTCCTTCTGTCCCGTTGCTGATTGCCTCCTCCTCCCGAAACATTCATTCCCTCTCGCGCATCTCCTCTCTCCACTTCACTCCCATGAACCTACCGCCCTCACATATCGCTTGCATGTCCCTCCCTCCCCCTCTCTCTATTCCCTCATCCTCTGCACCACCATTCGTCCCTGTATTGCAAAACTCGCCACTTGCTCTCCTCGCCTCTCCACAAAGAACAGCACAGGACAATCGGAAACTCATCCTAACGCGAGATACAAGAGAAAGGAGGGGCGCCGGGTGGAGGGAGTGGGTGGGTGCGGCCCCTCTGTCTGAGGTGAAGGGAGGGTGGGAGGGATGGATGCAAAGGGCGGGAGATATGAGTAGGGAGAGAAGGGGAGTGATGAGGGAGGGTGGGGGCAGAGGTAGAGGGAGGGGTGGGGTAAAGGGAGAGGGAGAGAGGAGTGTGGGGAGTGGGAAGTGGGACAGGAAGAGAAAGGCGAAGGGCTGAGATATGTATAGTGGGAGGAAGCGGAAAGGGGACGTTAGGGAAAGGGAAATGAGTGAAAGAGGTGACGTAAGGTAGCGGTGGATTCGGGAGGGAGGTTGAGGTACAGCAGGAGGGAGAAAGAGAAGAGGGAGAGAGGATCGTGGGGAGTAGAAAAGCGGATACAGAGGGCGGGATGGAGGGCAGGAGCGATATTGGGAGGGTGGAGAGAGAGGCGAGAAGTGTGGGGAAGGGAAGAAGCAGGGGAGTAGGATGTGGGAGAAATGGAGGGAAGTGGTAGGGCGAGAAGGTGAAGGCGACAGAGGGAGGGAATCAGATGAGGGAGGGGACCAAGGGGACGGAGGCAAGGGGTGTGGCAAGGAGGGGACAAAGCAGATTTTGGAGGTGGAGGAGAGAGAAGGGGAGGTGAATATAAATGTGGGTGAGCGAGTGGGAGGGAGGAATGAGGTCACGGGATCATTCACTTTCCGCCACCTCCGTGAATCTTTCCCGCATCCCCCGGGTCAGCGCGACACTGCAGGCATCCTCTCCCGTTCTAAGGTGCACCAGAGGGATTACCCGATAGAGGACGGGCATGGAAGTACCTTTCATCCTCCTTCTCCTCTTCCCCACTCGTCCCCCTCTAATCGTCTTCTCCTCTCTGACCCCTTCACCACCTCTCTGGCGCTCTCTTCCTCGCCTTGTGAGAGACGTGTGGGGCGGCGGATCCTGCAGAGGGACATCGGGTGGTGAAGGGGGTGCGAAAGGTGGGGGTGAGAAGGAGGGGGAGAGCATAAGGTGGAGGAAACTCGCCCTTGGAATCTCGGCTCCTGGGGAATTCCGGAAAAGCTGCCTGGCCTTCGCAATTCCATTCCTCCACCCACCCTGGAGGGAGGTGGCTGCCCATTAGTGTGACGCGATGCCCGGGTGGACATGACGGCGTGGAGCTCCCGCATCACAGCGCTCCGCAGGGGAGGCTCCTACGGAGTGGGCGGGTCCCAGCTCGATATCGAGACCTGTGGAGAGCGGAGTAGAGAGGAAGAGATGGAGGGGACCGGAGGAAGGTAATAAGAGAGAGATGGGAGGGTGCTGGGATGAAAGTAAATTGGAGGATGACGGAGGAGAAAGAGGAAAAGGGAAGGAAGAGGTGAAGGGAAGGCGGACAGGAGTGGGGAAGGGAAAGTAGTTATGGGAGAGGGTGTTGAGTTGAGGGAACTGGAGAGGTTGGGAGGTGGTGGGGAGGAAGGGAAGGCAAGGAGGGAGAAATTGCAGATACGGGCATGTTGGGAGAGGAGAGAGAGGGAGATTGGCAGACGGAGGAGGGTGGGAGTGGGCAAAAGGGAATAAGGAAAGATGCGGTGCAAAAGAAGGGAGGGAGGGATAGAGCGCGAAGGAGGAGAGGTGGAGGTCGGGCAATTGGAAGAAGGGAGAGGGATATCGAGAGACGGATGGAAATCCCGGGCTAAACGTTAGCTAATTTACAAACACCCCCTCCCCCCCACCCTCGGAAATGCGGGGAGCTGTGGTCGGGATGCAAGGGTGGTTGGGCCTCATTTTCCGCCACATCCGTGAATCATTCCCGCATCCCCCGGATCAGCGCGACTCTGTAGGCATCCTCTCCGGTTCTACGGTGCGCCAGAGGGTTTACCCGATAGAGGACGGGCATGGAAGTACCTCTCCTCCTCCTTCTCCTCTTCCCCACTCGACCCCTCTAATCTCCGTCTCCGGACTGACCCCTTCACAACCTCTCTGGCGCTCTCTTCCTTGCTCTCTCCCTCCATCGTCTACATTCCTTCTCCCTCACCCCTCCCTTTGCTGCACTCCGCTTTCCTCTCCGTAACAATCTCTCTCCCCTTCCTACCCTCCTCTCCGCACCTCTCAATTCATCTCTCTCTCTTCCTCACGTTAAACGCGCCCACATTTCTCCCTCTCTCTCCCAATCCCCTCCCCCTCTATTTCTCTACACATCTTCCTCATCCCCTCCCGTTTTCTCATCTTCATCATTATCCCTTCACTCCTACCTCACTCCCATCACTCCCCTCAACCCACACAGCCCACTACCACCCCTTCTCTCGCCGCCCACACTCTATATCCGCCTCTCTCCCTCCCCCTCTTTCTTCCCACTCTCACTACTCTTCCCACCGCCACTCTTATCTCTGTGGGCCACCCTCTCACACACTCTCAATCCCTCTCCACGGCAGCTCCCCCACCCCTGCTCTCGGTTCCTCTTTATCAGCTGCTAATCTCGTGTTTGTTGGCGTCAGTCTGACTCCCTTCTCAACACAGGCTTCCTCTGACAACGGTTGCTTCCCCTTTCTGAGCTTAGAGACACAGAGAATCCTCGACAGAATGGACGACAGCGAGACTTACATGAATAAGAAACCCACTAAAAATGCCGCACGGACTGCATCCCAAGGTGAGTGGGGCAGAAAGACGGAGGGAGGGAATTTCAATCTGAGACTGACTCCGAAAGCGTGTGATGAACAGTATGGATGGAAACCCTTCTGCGTTCGACCACGGAGGTTTGTGATAGCACAGTGTGGAGGGAGATTCACTCTGTGTCTGACCCCGGGAGTGTGTGATGGGACGGTGTGGAGGGAGATTCATTCTGTGTCTGACCCCGTGAGTGTGTGATGGGACGGTGTGGAGGGAGATTCACTCTGTGTCTGACCCTGGGAGTGTGTGAATGGACGGTATGGAGGGAGATTCACTCTGTGTCTGACCCCGGGAGTGTGTGATGGGTCGGTGTGGAGGGAGATTCACTCTGTGACTGACCCCGGGAGTGTGTGATGGGACGATGTGGAGGGAGATTCATTCTGTGTCTGACCGCGGGAGTGTGTGATGGGACGGTGTGGTGTGCGATTCACTCTGTGTCTGACCCCGAGAGTGTGTGGTGGGAAGATATGTAGGGAGATTCACTCTGTGTCTGACCCCGGGAGTGTGTGAATGGACGGTATGGAGTTTGATTCACTCTGTGTCTGACCTCTTGAGTGTGTGCTGGGACGGTGTGGAGGGAGCTTCGCTCTGTGTCTGACACCGGGAGTCTGTGATGGGACGGTGTGGAGGGAGATTCTCACTGTGTGTGACCCCGGGAGTGAGTGATCGGACGGTGTGGAGGGAGATTCACTCTGTGTCTGACCCCGGGAGTATGTGATAGGACTGTGTGGAGGCAGATTCACTCTGTGTGTGACCCCGCGAGTGTGTGATAGGACGGTGTGGAGGGAGATTCACTCTGTGTCTGACCCCGGGAGTGTGTGATGGGACGGTGTGGAGTGATATTCACTCTGTGTCTGGCTCCGGGAGTGTGTGATGGGACGGTGTGGAGGGAGATTCACACTGTTTTTGACCCCGGGAGAGTGTGATGGGCCGGTGTGGAGCGAGGGTCACTCCGTGTCCGATCCCGGGAGTTCGTGCTGGGTCGATGATGAGAGAGCCTCAGCAAATTTCTGAACGTGCTGTATCGTACGTGGGGCCGAAAGTCAAGACCCTCTCTGTGACCCAGTCCTTAGAGATGGAGGTCAGTTTCATTATTTTTGCCTTGACTGTGATCATGTAATGTATCCATTCATGTCGTGAAACCTCAGGGCAAACTGACAACTGACCCTAATGATTCGCCGTTTGAGTATGTCGGAGGGAGCGCGCAGTAGAGTCGACTAGGAGGAGCAATGTGAGGGGGTGTGGGGCCAGTGACAGTGGTGCGCTTTGAGAAGGGTGGCGTGGAGCGACCGGCATAGGAAGGCGGTATAGAGGCAGCAGTGTTAGAGTGAGGTGTAGAGCGAGTGGTGTGGGAGAACGGAACGGTGTGTGAGGGGCAGTGCTGAGGAAGTGTTGTGGTCCAGGCAGTGGGGTGGAAGGGTGACTGACGGGGGAGCGTTCAGCGGGCGAAAGGAGGCGGGGCTGTGAAATGGCTGATGAATAATGAGCGCCGTGGGAAGGGTGGTGTTTAGAGAGGGCAAAGAGAGATGTCGTGATGAGGGAGACCTCTAAAATGTATTTTAATCTCCTCAAGCCTCTCCGCTCTCCTCTCCCACCTCTCACTCTGCACAAGCCTTATCTCGTCCCATCTTCTCTCTCCCTTTCTCTGTCACGCTCATTCATCTGTTTCCTTTCTCTTCTCCCGTCGATCCCTCTTTTACCATCTCATCCACTCTTACTTCTCTTGTCCTCACTCTTTGCTCTCTCACTATTCTCCCCATGCTGCTCTCTCTCTAACGCCCCTCCCCTCGCCCTCACTCCTTCAACCACTCTCTCCTCCGTACCCCCTCTCCCCCTACCATGTCTCTCACGGTATCGTTCCCTCTATTCCCTCTCTCCAAACCTCTCTCTCTTACCCTCCTTCTTTCCCTCCTCTCTTGCCTCCGTCGCGCGCTCATTCTGCCCGCTCTCTAACCATAGCCAAGTCTCTCTCTACTGCTTCTTCCCCATTAACTCTTCCGTCTCTCATTGCTCACTTTCTCAATCCTCTCCCCTCTGTCACCCTCCCCCGGTCTCTCACACTCGCTCTCCCTTCTACACTCTTTCCCTCACTCTCTCACTCCATTTGTCTCTTCCAACCTCCCTCTCCCACATTTCTTCACCCTTTCCTTTCTATTCTCTCACCAATCGTGCTCTCCGCGCTGGCAACCTCACTCCCTTCACATCATTTTATCCCCTCTTTCTCCCCTATCTCTCCTTGTTCTCTGCCCCATTCTATTCCATTTTCCCGCCCATCGCCCCTCTTCGATCACCCCTCTCTTAACCACTCCATCCATCCATTTCAGCCTCTCTGTCTGTGTACTCCGTCTCGCTTCCCCCGCTTGCCTTTTTCCCGTCATCCCACTCGCTGTCCCCAACCTTCTTTTCCCTCTCTGTCTGTACTCTCTTCCTTTCCCTCTGCACCTCACTGTCCCCGATTCTCTACCGCGCTCACTCTTCCTTGTCTATCTCTCTCTCGCAGACCATCTGACCTCCACCTACACCGAGCTGAATACTCGGAAAGTCGAACCCCTCATCAATATACAAACAGGTCAGTGATGCAACAACGACGTCATTCTGGAGGGCTCACAGGTCATACTCCCAAATGCCCAAGTGTGTGAGGTATTCGTGTCCATCAATTCCTTGGTAGCTTGTTCCACAGACTGACTACCACCTGGGTAACAAACGGTTGAATCTATTTCCTCCTCTCTCCTTATACCTGTGCGCTCTGGCCGTCGATTGTCCAGGTCTAGCGGAAATAATTGCACCCATTCACTCTGTTTATGCTCCTCGTGGCTTTATATACCGCTCAAAGGTCCCCCCCTGCGCTACAAGGAATAAAGTTGCAATCAACCCAACCTCTTTCCCTAACTCAGTCCCTGGGGTCCCGGAAACGTCGTCGTCAATCTCCCCGTGCACTCATTTCCAGTTCGATAGCATCTGTCCGTGAACAGGACGACCAACACTGAGCACGGTACCACACGTGTATCGACGTCATGTACAACTGCAACATGGTCACCTGACTCCTGTACTCAGTGACATTCTGATGAAGGTCTGCGTTCAGACGCATTCTTCACCGTCCTGTCTACCTGTGATTTCACTTTCTGGGAACCGTGTTCCTGGACCGCGAGTCCTTCTGTTCTCCAACACTCCTCCGGAACGCTGTGAAAGTCCGACCCTGGGCTGTCTGACAGAAATACCATAGTTCGCACTTAACAGATTTAAACTGCATTTGCTTCTGCTAGTGACGGGTTCCCAGTCCGAGAAAGGAACAGCAACATTAAACCTTTGCTCCTCGCACAGAGCCAATTGTACATCTCTTGTATGTCTTCATCTCTCGCCCTATTTCCTCTCTCCATCCATTCCTCTCTCTGATGTTCTGTCTCCAAGTCTTTCTCTACTCACTTCCTCATCTCCAACATAATTCATCCCTGTCTATCACTCCCCCTCCCATTCTCTACCTGTCCCTTGCCCTTCTATTTGACTCTCTCTCACATTGTCTTCCATTCTCTCCCAGATGGTCTGGACCCCACCTACTCTCAACTGAACCATCGCCAAAATGAACTTCTCATCACTAAGGATGACTATCCTCCTGTTGCGTCGGGACCAGGAGAAATGCCAGTGACTGCTCAGGCAGGTCAGAGTTCACATTGATGACGCCATTCTGAGGGGGGTCACGTGCTATACGCACAAGTGTAGAAGCACTAATACATCTGAATCGACCATTTCTCTGGTAGTTCCTTCCAAAGACATAGCACCGCCTGATTAAATAAAAATCACTTTAGTCCGCAGTTAAATCTCTTTCTACTATCACCTCAGAACTGGGCGTCCTGATCCTCGATTCTGCAAGTGGATAGAAAATGACTCTGCGCATTCACCTTCTCTTGCCCCACATGGTTTTTAAACCTCTGTCTGTCACCCATGAAAGCCAAGGTATAAAATCCTAACCGCCCTCCCCCACATTAAATTCCTCAATATGCCTGTTTAGTAGACTCTTCAACTTCACTAGTGTATCTGCCTCCACCACTGAATCAGGCAGTGCATTCCACGCACCAACCAATATCTAGGTGAAAGACATTTCTCTAATATCCCCCTTGAACTTCCCTCCCCTTACCATAAAGCCACGTTCTCTTGTACTCAGCAGTGGTGCCCTGGGGAAGAGACGCCGGCTGTCCACTCTGTCTATTCCTCTTAATATCTTGTACATTTCTATCATGACTCCTCTCATCCTCCTTCTCACCAGAGAGTAAAGCCCTAGCTCCCTTAATCTCTGATCATAATCCATACTCTCTAAACCAGGCAGCATCCTGGTAAATCTCCCCTGTACCCTTTCCAATGCTTCCACTTCCTTCCTATAGTGAAGAGACCAGAACTCGACACAGTGCCCCAAGTGTGGCCTAACTCGAGTTTTATAGAGCTGCATCATTGCATCGTGTCCCTTAAACTCTTATCCCTTGATTTATGAAAGCTAACACCACATCAGCTTTCATAACTACACTATCTACCTGTGAGACAACTTTCAGGGGACTGTGTATATGTACCCCCAAATCCCTCTGCTCCTCCACACTACCAAGTGTCCTATCATTTACTTTGATCTCTGCCTTGGAGTTTGTCCTTCCAAAGTGTACCACCTCACACTTCTCCGGGTTGAACTCCATCTGCCACTTCTCAGCCCTGTTCTGCATTGCATCAATGTCTGTCTGCAATCTTGAAAAATCCTCTGCACTATCTACAACACCACCGACCTCTGCATCGTCTGCAAACTTTCCAACCCACACTTCTACCCCCACATCCAGGTTGCTAATAAAAATCACGGGAAGTAGAGGTCCCAGAACAGATCCTTGTGTGACACCACTGCTCACAACCCTCCAATCTGAATGTAATTCCTCCACTGCGGCTCTCTGCCTTCTGCAGGCAAGCCAATTCTGAATCCACCTGGCCAGCCGTCCCTGGATCCCATGCACTCCGACTTTCTAAATAAGACTACCGTGTTGAACCTTGTCAAATACCTTACTAAAATCCATGTAGATCACATCTATTGCACTAACCTCATCTATATGCCTGGTCACCCCCTCACAGAACTCTATCAGGCTTGTTAGACACGTTCTGCCTTTCACAAAGCCATGCGGACTGTCCTTGATCAGACCATGATTCCCTAAATGCCTACAGATTCTATCTCTAAGAATCTTTTCCAACAGCTTTCCCACCACAGACGTAAGGCTCACTGGTCTATAATTACCCGGACTATCCCTATTACATTTTTCAACAAGGGGACAACACCCGCCTACCTCTAATCCTCTGGTACCATTCCCGTGGATGACAAGGACATAAAGATCCTAGCCAGAGTTCAGCAATCTCTACCGTCGCGGAGCAGTCTGGGGAATATTCCGTCAGGCCCCGGGGACTTATCCGTCCTAATGTATTTTAACGACTCCAACACCTCCTCTCCTTTAATATCAACATGCACCAGAACATCAACCTGACTCATCTTGTCCTCACCGTCATCAAGTTCCCTCCCCGTGGTGAATACCGAAGGGTCCATTGAGGACCTCGCTCACTTCCACAGCCTCCATCCCACTTTTATCTCAAATCGGTTCTCCCTTCATTCCTGTCATCCTTTTGATAATTGAAGAATGCCTACCCTACTCGCCAAGGTCCTCTCCTGCCTACTTCATGCTCTTCTCAGTCCCTTAATAAGCTCCTTTCATGCTACCCCATATTCCTCAATAGACCCATTTGATCCTTCCTTCCTAAACCTCATGTCTGCTGCCTTCTTCCACCTCACTAGATTTTCCATCTCAATTGTCACCCATGGTTCCTTCACACTATCATTTTTTTTAAATCTTCCTCACCGGTGCAGATTTATCCCAAACTTCCTGCAAGACATCCTTAAACATCGACCACACGTCCGTAGTAGATGTCCCTGCAAAAACATCATTTCAATTCACACCCGCGTTCTAGCCTTATAGCCTCATAATTTGCCGTTCCCCAATTAAATTTTTTGCTGTCCTCTCTGATTCTGTCCTTTTCCATGATAACGCTAAAGGCCAGGGAGCGATGATCACTGTCCCCCAGATGCTCACCCACTGACGGATCTGTGACCTGACCCTGTTCGTTATCTAATACTAGATCTAGTATGGCATTCACCCTAGTTGGTCTGTCAACATACTGTGACAGGAATCCATCATGGACACACTTAACAAACTCTGCCTCATCGACACCCTTGGAACTAGTCAAGTGCCAATCAATATTAGGGAAGTTAAAGACACTCATGATAACAACGCTGTTAATTTTGCACCTTTCCAAAATCTGCCTCCCAATCTGTTCCTCGGTATCTCTGTTGCTACCAGGGAGTCTATACAAATACCCACAGTAGTGTAACTGCTCCCTTCCTGTTCCTGACCTCCACCCATACAGACTCAAAAGAGGATCCTGCTACATTACCTACCCTTTCTGTAGGTGTAACAGTATCCCTGACCAGTAATGCCACCCTTCTCCTCTACCCCCTTTCTATCCCTTTTAAAGCACTGAAATCCAGAAATAATGAGAATCCATTCCTGCCCTGGTGCCAGCCAAGTCTGCTTAATAGCTGCTACATCATAATGCCATGTATGCATCCAAGCTGTCAGTTCATCACCTTTGTTCCTGATGCTTCTTGCATTGAAGTACACGCACTTTAGCCCTTCTATCCTACTACCTTTACAGCCTTTATTCTGCTTCTCTTTCCTCAAGGCCTATCTATATGTTAGATCTGGCTTTACTCCATGCACTTCTTTCACTGCACTATCGCTCCGGGTCCCATCCCGCTTGCAAATTAGTTTAAACCCTCCCGAAGCATGCTAACCAACTGCAAGCTTATCAAATGCCTATTGTGTAATCTGTTACAAATGTTCGATATAGTTGACAAAGATCCTTGGTCCCACTAGCGACATTCTGGTATTCATGGCTAGTGACCGGCCTCCAGTCTGAGAAACGAACTTCAACCCTCAAACTTTGCTCCCACCGCCGAGTCAATTTTATATTGTATGATCAGCCATGATCACAGTGAATAGCGGTGCTGGCTAGAAGGGCCGAATGGCCTACTCCTGCACCTACTGTCTATTGTCAATTGTCTATTGTCTATATCCAGTCAGCCATCCCTCCCTTTGCCGTACACCAACTTTCAGAGCGGTAGACCATCTGGGACTTTGTTAAATCTGTGTATGTTACATCAACCAACCGGATCAGTCCTCCGCAGTTAAATTAGTCAGACAGATCTCTTTCACATCATCTTCCAGAGCAGTCTACTATCTGACCATTTATCCATAGCCCTTTTCAACTCTACGTACGATACACCTACCACCCGTGCTTGTTCTGTCCTCCCTGTCAAATTATCCTACAGCTCTCTCTAGGTCTCACGCAATCTAGTATCTCCCTTCCCCCACTATCTTCCACACTCCATATCTTCCCCTCGCCCTCCCTGTCTATCCGCTCCATTGCTTCTCCGTCCCTACCGCTGTCCCTTCCTTCCATTTTCCAGTGGGGCATACAACCTGGGAAATTGACAGTCAGCATACATTATCTCTGCCAATGCGCACAAATCAGTCAGACAAATTTCGCTGTGCCTCCCACCATTTTACAGAGTAGCCCACCAACTAGAAACGTTAAATGCGTTATAGAGTTCCCTATTCGTCAAGTGTACTTCCCTGTTCTCATGAAACGCCCTGGTTCCTCGCTCACAATACAGAAACTGCTTCACCCATGACCGCAAGTAACTGCTGAGCGTTGTTCCTCACTCACAGTATAGAAACTGCTTCACCCGTGACCGCAAGTAACTGCTGAGCGTTGTTCCTCACTCGAAATGTTGAAACCGCTTCACCCGTGACCGCAGGAAACTGCTAACCGCTGTGGAAAGAGCTGAGCCTATCTCGGAAACCAGCTTCCCTTCCATGAGCTCCGTCCAGAATTCCTGACTCCTCGATAAAGCAGCCAGAAGCATCACAGAATCACCTCCAGCAACGCTGGAGGGACGGCGGATCTTTGTCAACTATATCGACCGTTTGTAACAAATTACACAATACGCGGTTGGTGAACTTGCAGATTGCTAGCATGGTTCGGGAGGGTTTAAAGTAATTTGCAAGCGGGATGGGACCCGGAGCGGTAGAGCTGTGAAAGAAGTGCATGGAGTAAAGTCAGATCTTCCATCGGAGGGGAGATGCGAAGGCATGTCTCACTAGGTTGAAGGACAGCTTCCACCCCAGTGTTATCAGACTATTGAACCGCCCTCTACCATGATGTGTACACTTGACCTCGCAATCTGCTTTCCCTTTGCCGCTGCACCTTATTCTCTGCCTGCACTGCACATTCTCGATTCTGTAACATTCTGCATTCTGTGATTGATTTACGTTGCTCCGCTGCCATGAAGTGATCGGTATCTCTGGATGTTACTGGCACCTCTCCTGTCTGTGATGTATGTGAATGACCCGGATGACAATTTAGATGAGTGGTTTGGTTAGAGGGTCTTGAGCAGCCTCCGGAGATGTTGAACGAGAGGTCTGACAGAGGTTTCTACGGTCACAAGAGACACAGACTGCCCACAGAGAGTACCTTTTAACAAAGATGAAATGTCTAATACCAGAGTGAATGCATTCGGGTCAACATTGTAGGCCTGTTTTTGTATTCCGCTGGGTGGTCTCTGCTCTATACCTCGAAATCATAAAACATTTCACCAACTCTACGAGGCAGGACATGATAAACACACAAAGCCTAGTTGAATATCCAGATTTCCATCCACATCTTTGCCACAAACAGCAGCAGTCGTAGGACGGATCCTTGCATTACACCAGGAGTCACGGTCTTCCAACTAGCGTCCACCGCTCTCTGAGGTCTGCACACAACCTAACTCTGAGCCCAAATTCCCAGTTCACTGCGAATTCCAGTCAACACAATCTTGTCAATGTACTTCCCATGAAAGGGACGTGGCCAAATGCCCGTCTAAAGTCATGTGTTTAACATGTTTAACCGTGATCCCTTTCTACATCGATAGGGAAGGGTCGTGCCGCTAACTGTCTCCTGTCCCTCCACATTTGACTGTCCAGAGCTCAGAACCTCACTCTTACCCGCAGTAAACTCCGTGTGCCATTTCTCCACCCATCTACAGCTGATCCCCATCCCAACGAATCCATCAGCGATGTTCTACACTTTCCACAACACCACCAATCTGTGTGCCGGCAGCGATTTGAGCAAATCGGTCTCGGGTAGAACGGACCAGCTCCTTGCAGTCAGTGGCGGGACTACACCCGGGTCTGTGGTACTGTAAACCGCCACGTTACCGTACCGCCCGTCCTCTTCCAAGCAGCCACGACACAAAGAAACAGAATGGAGCGCAAAAATCACCACAACATTTTAGTCCCCAGAAGACCGTCGTATATCCAGTGTGTGGAAATTGTAGAAAGCTTGCAAATAATACAACTATGAAAAACAACCCTCTCTCGCATGAAATCTCTCTCGCTCACTCTGTCCCTCTCCTTCTCCGTCCCATTCCCCCTTCACTCTACCCCTGTCTCCCTCAATTGCACTGCCGCTCTCACACTGGTCTCTCCCCATTCACTCAAAACCTCTCTCCCTCTGTTCCCTCCGCCACATTCCCTCCCATTCTCGCCTTGTTCTGTCGCCCCAAATTTATTCAATATTCCCGCTCACCACATCACTCTGTCACCATCCACCCCCCCCCCCCCCACATCGATCCGTTCTGCCCTCTCTCTTCTACTTGGAATCCTCGTCTTTACCGCTCACTTCCCCCTCTTCCTCACCTTCTCTCCTTACCTATCAGCCTTCTCGCTCCGTGTCTCCTCTCTCTGCTCTGTCTCCCTGTCCTCACTCACATCATTCTCTACCGCCTTCAGTTTCTCACCCTCCCTCACATTCTCTCTCTTTCTCTCCCAGACAATCTAACATCCACCTACTCAGTGCTGAAGCTTGGGAGACACGAACTTCTCATCGATGAGGATGAAAACACTCCAGTCGCCGGCGGACCCGCCAGACTATCAGTGCCTGTAGAGGCAGGTCAGAGTTCACAGTATTAACGTCAGTATGAAGGGGTCACGTGCTATACGCACAGATGTTCAAGTTCTAATGCATCAACATCGATCACTTCCTCTGGCATCTCGTCCCATAGACAGACCACCATCTCAATCAGAAAAGAAAAGGTTTCACTCGTGTCCCCAGTTACACCACCTTCTACAGTCACCTGATCCCTGTGGGCCCTGGTTCTCGATTTTCTAAACCAAGAGGAAAACGACTTTGTGCATTCACCTTGTCTATGCCCCATGTGCTTTTACACAACTCCGTAAGGTCACCTATGCGCTCCGAGCTATAAACTGACAACCGGTCTAACTTATCCCCACAATTCAGTTACTCGAGTTCCTAAAATGTCCTTTTAAATCTCCTCTACACTCTCTCCAGCTCAGTGGCTTCTTATCTAGAGCAAGACGACTGGAACCGCACAATCTACTCCAAGTGTAGCTTCACTAACGACTTGTACAATTCCAATGTGACCTCCCTACTCCTGTACTCATTGCCCTGACTGATGAAGGGCGGCGTGTCAGACGACTTCCCCACCGCCCTGTCTACCTGTGACCTCACTTCCTGGCAACCGTGCACCTCGAGCCCTGGGTCCCTCTGTTCCACATCACTCCCCAGGGTCCCCGTCTACCTGTGAACTCACTTCCTGGCAACCGTGCACCACGAACCCTGGGTCCCTCTGTTCCACATCACTCCCCACCGCCCTGTCTACCTGTGACCTCACTTCCTGGCAACCGTGCACCTCGAGCCCTGGGTCCCTCTGTTCCACATCACTCCCCACCGCCCTGTCTACCTGTGACCTCACTTCCTGGCAACCGTGCACCACGAACCCTGGGTCCCTCTGTTCCACATCACTCCCCACCGCCCTGTCTACCTGTGACCTCACTTCCTGGCAACCGTGCACCTCGAGCCCTGGGTCCCTCTGTTCCACATCACTCCCCACCGCCCTGTCTACCTGTGACCTCACTTCCTGGCAACCGTGCACCACGAACCCTGGGTCCCTCTGTTCCACATCACTCCCCAGGGTCCCCGTCTACCTGTGACCTCATTTCCTGGCAACCGTGCACCTCGAGCCCTGGGTCCCTCTGTTCCACATCACTCCCCACCGCCCTGTCTATCTGTGACCTCACTTCCTGGCAACCGTGCACCTCGAGCCCTGGGTCCCTCTGTTCCACATCATTCCCCAGGGTCCCCGTCTATCTGTGACTTCCCTTTCTGGCAACCGTGCACCTCGAGCCTTGGGTCCCTCTGTTCCACATCACTCCCCAGGGTCCCTGTCTACCTGTGACTTAAATTTCTGGGAAGCGTGCACCTCGAGCCCTCAGACCCTCTGTTCCACATCACGCCCCAGGGTCCCTGTCTACCTGTGACCTCACTTCCTGGCAACCGTGCACCTCGAGCCCTGGGTCCCTCTGTTCCACATCACGCCCCAGGGTCCCTGTCTACCAGTGACTCCACTTTCAGCAACCGTGCACCTCGAGCCCTGGGTCCCTTTGTTGCACATCACTCCCCAGGGTCCCTGTCTATCTGTGACTTCACTTTCTGGCAACCGTGCACCTCGATCCCTGGGTCCCTCTGTTCCACATCACGCCCCAGCGTCCCTGCCTACCTGTGACTTCAGTTTCTGGCAACCGTGCACCTCGAGCCCTGGGTCCCTCTGTTCCACATCACTCCCCACCGCCCTGTCTACCTGTGACTTCAATTTCTGGGAAGCGTGCACCTCGAGCCCTGGGACCCTCTGTTCCACATCACGCCCCAGGGTCACTGTCTACCTGTGACTCCACTTTCAGCAACCGTGTACCTGTAGCCCTGCGTCACGCTGTTCCTTAACAATTCTCAAGTTTCCTCACCTGCACCGTGAAAGTCCAACTCTGTTGTTTGCCCTGCTAATATACGACAGCGCAAACTAAATTGCATGTTCTCCTGTTCAGTCGAATTCCCAGCCGAATCGAGATCGCACGGTAAGAGATAACTGTCTTCACTGTTTAAAACGCCTTCAACGTCGTCTGCAAGCTCACCTACCGTGTATTGTATAATCTGCTATAAATGGTCGATATAGTTGAGAAAGATCGCGGGTCCCACCACCGACCGCCCGTGAACAGCGCCAGTGACGGGCTTCCAGTCTAAGAAATTAACTGTAACTCTAGACCTTGTTGCCGAGCCATTCTTATATCTAATCAGCCATCCCTGCGTGTGTCGCACATCATCTCCCAGAGTAGTATGCCATCTGGGACGTTATTAATATCTGTGTACATTGCATCCAGCATCTCGACCTGATCAATCCTCCACAATCAAATTAGCCATACACATCTCCTTGGGTTCCACAACATCTCCAGACCAGTCTACCATCTGAGCCCTTGTTAATAGCTTTGGTCAAACCTCTGTATGATACACCTACTACCAGTTCCTCGTATGTCCTCCCCCATCAAATCCGCACGACAATTCTCCCTGTATCTCACGTCACCTGTCATCTCCTTCCCCATTCTCTCCTCTACGCTCACAACCTTTCCCTCTCCGGCCCATTTGCACCGCTCCATTCCTTCTTCGTCTCTCCCTACATTCCTCTCTCCCATCTTCCAGACAGATCTACCATCTGGGATCTTGATACAGGACTTGTCAAGCGTCCATTATGTCTATCAATCCGGTCATATCAGTCTTTAAACCCCTACCCCCCCCCCCCCCCCATTCAGCAGAGTAGTCTACCAGGGGGAAGAAATGTCTTATCGTCTTCCATTTTCACCATTTCTACTACCCTGTTCTCATGAAAAGTCTTGGTTCACTAAAAAATATAAACACTGCTCCGCCCATGACCGCAGGAAACTGCAGAGCGAGGTGGAAAGAGCTGAGCCCAGCTCCGAAACCAGCCTACCCTCCATGAACTCGTTCCACACACACTGCTGATTCTGTAAAGCAGCCAGTATCATCAAAAAACCTCCTCCACCCACCCCGAACCTTCTCACTTCTGTACACACCCATCGGAGCTGCTCGGAACGTGTGCCTACTTTAGAAATTATATCGTGTTGCACATTGCCCTATATTTTTCTAAGCAACATGTACCTTTCCAGGAGTCTCTTAAAAGACACTATCGTCTTCGCATTCACCACTGCCGGCGGCAGCCCATTCCACGCACTTACCACTCACTGAGTAAAAAAAAAACTCACCCCTGACATCTGTTCTGTACTTACCTTTAACCACATACAAATTGTGTTTTCTTCTGTCAGTGTTTCAGGCTCTTGGAGAAAGCCTCTGACTACTCGCACGATCAATGTTTCTTATCATCTTATACACCTCTATCAGGTCACATCTCATCCTCCGTCGCTCCAAGGAAAAAAGGCCCAGTTCACACAATGTACTCTCCTAAGGCACGCTCCCCAAACCAGGCCAGATCTTTGTAATCTCCTCTGCACTTTTATCTATAATTTCCACATACATCCTGGAGTGAGGGGACCAGAACTGAGCAGAGTACACCAAGTGGGGTCTGAGCAGAGTGTTATATAGCTGTAACATTACCTGTGGGCTCTTCAACGCAGTCCTACGGTTGATGACGACCAGTGCACCGTATGCCTTTTTAACCACAAGTTCAACCTGTACAACAGCTTTGAGTGTCCAATGGACTTTGATCCCAGGATCCCGCTGATCTTCCACACCGCCAAGAGACTTACGATTGTCTATATTCTAACATCATATTTGAAACTCGAAAAATAATGCACCTCACACTTATCTGAGTTGAACTCCATCAGCTACTTCTCAGCCCAGTTTGGCATCCTATCGATGCCCCGCTGTAAACTATGACAGCCGTCCCGACTACCCTCAACACCCCAACCTTTGTGTCATCAGCAAATTTACTAACCTATCAATCCACTTCCTTATCCAGGTCATTTATAAAATCCAGGAAGGAACTGGGACCCGGGATAGATCCCTTGAGACACACCACTGGTCACCGATCTCCATACAGAATATGACCCGTCCAAAACGACACTTTGCTTTCTGTGGGAAAGTCAATTCTGGATCCACAAAGCAAGGTCCTCTTGGATCCCTTGACACTTTATTTCCTCAACAAGTCTTGCATAGGGTATCATATCCAAGGTCTTGCTGCAATCCATATACACTACATCTACTGTTCTCCCTTCGTCAATGTGTTCAGACACATCCTCAAAAAATTCAATCAGGCTCGTAAAGCACGACATGCCTTTGACTAAGCCATGCTGACTATTCCTAATCCCATTATGTCTCTCCAAGTGTTCATAAATCCGGCCTCTCAGGATCTTTTCCAGCAACTTACCAACCACTGAACTAAGATTATCTGGTCTATAATTGCCTCGGCTATCTCTACCCTCCTTTAATTGGAGAACAACATCTGCAACCATACGATCCTTCGGAACCTCTCCCGTCCCCATTGATGATGCTTCTCCCTATAGATGCAGCCTGGCCTGCTGGTGTTTTGCTTGAATTTCCAGTATCTGCAGATTTTATCGTGTTTGTGTTTTTAAACTCTTTCCTAACCTGCTTGTTCCAATGGTGCAATGCAATGCAATGGTGAAGGAGATAGAACTGTTTTATCTATCTCCAAAATGCTCTTCCACTAAGAGACATGACGCCTAACCAGGTTCGTTTTCCAATATCAGATCAAGTACAGCCTCTCCTCCTGTAGGCTTATCTACAATTTGTGTCAAGAAACTTTTCTGAAGGCACCTTACAATCTCTATCCTATCTAAACCCCTTGATCCAGTGAGATGCCAATAAACATTCGGGAAATTCTAATCTCCCACCACGACAACACTGTTATTATGACACCTTTCCTGAATAGTTCACCCCATCTGCTCCTCAATATCGTGTAACTATTCTGTGCTCTATAAAAAAGTCCAAGTAGATTTTTTAACTCCTTCCTGCTTCTATCATCAGACTCAGTAGACAATCCCGCGATGACTTCCTCCTTTTCTGTTGCGGTGACACGATCTCTGATCAGCAGAGCCAGAGCCCCAAAACATTTGATTCCCGCACTGTCCTTTCTGAGGCATCTAAAGCCTGGCGCATGTTTGTCTTATTTTGATTAGTCCCAGCAAAGTGTAGCACCTCATACTTATCAGCATTAAAGTCCATCTGCATTCTTTCAGCCCACTCTTCTAACTGGCCTAAATCTCTCTGAAAGCTTTAAAAACCAACTTCATTATCTACAAAGCCACCAATCTTAGTATCATCTGCAGACTTACTAATCCAATTTACCACCCCATCATCCAGATCATTAATGTATATGACAAACAACATTGGACCCAGTACAGATCCCTGAGGCACACCACTAGTCACCGGCCTCCAACCCGACAAATAGTTATTCACCACTACTCTTTTGGCATCTCCTATACAGCTACTGTTTACTCCATTTCACTACTTCAATATTAATACCTAACGATTGAACCTTCCGAACCAACCTTCCGTGTGGAAATTTGTAAAAGGCCTTACTGAAGTCCATTTCGACGACATCCACTGCTTTACCCTCGTCAACTTTCGTAGTAACCTCTTCAATAAATTCCATAAGATTTGTCAAACACGCACAAATCCATGCTGACTGTTCCGTATCAGACCCTGTCTATATAGATAATTATATATACCACCTCTAAGAATACTTTCCATTAATTTACCCACCACTGACCTCAAACGTACAGGCTGATAATTGATAGGTGTACTATTAGAACTATTTTTAAATAATGCAACCACATGAGAAGTACGCCAATCCTCCATCACCATCCCCGTTTCGAATGATATTTGAAATATTTCTGTCAGAACCCCTGCTATTTCTACACGGACTTCCCTCAAGGTCATAGGGAATATCCTGTCAGCACCCGGAGTCTTATCCACCTTTATGTTCCTTAAAAGCGCCAGTACTTCCTGCTCTTTGATCATCATAGTTTCAATAACTACCCTACTTGTTTCTCTTATATTACACAATTCAATATCCTTCTCCTTCGTGAATACCGAAGAGAAGAAATTGTTCCAAATCTCCCCCATATCTTTCGGCTCCACACATAGCTGTCCACTCTGATTCTCTAAGGGACCAACGTTATCCCTCGCTATCCTTTTGCTGTCAATATAACTGTAGAACCACTTTCGATTTATTTTCACCTAACTTGCCAAAGCAAACTCATGTCTTCTTTTAGCTTTTCTAATTTCCTTCTTCAGATTCTTTTTACATTCTTTATATTCCTCGAGCACCTGATTTACTCCGTGCTGCCAATATTTATTGTAGTTCTCTCTCTGTTTCCGAACCATGTCTCCAATATCCCTCGAAAACCATGGCTCTCTCAAACTAGTAACCTTTCCTTTCAACCTAACAGGAATATAAATATTCTACCATCAACATTTCAACTTTTAATGACCTCCATTTCTCTATTACATCCTTCCCATAAATCAGAGAAAAGGACAGATTGCCCTGCGGGGAATCTGTCTTGTTTTGTCTTTGCCTTCGTCGGAAAAGTCAGGCCGTTCTGCCGTTACCGACGGATGATCCTGCCCCACCTTGGTGTGGAGTGAAAGTTGAGTCTCGGCTTGTCGAAGGATAAGTCCCGGCTCCATGTCTATGTACTGTCCAGTGTCATGTTAGTGTCTTGTTAAAGAGGAGTCCCGGCTTGTCGAAGGACAAGTCCCGCTCTATGTCTATGTACTGTCCAGTCTCATGTTAGTGTCTTGTTAAAGAGGAGTCCCGACTTGTCGAAGGATAAGTCCCGGCTCTGTGCTGAGGTACCTTTCCTAGTCTGCGTAAAAGCTCCAGCCTCCGAGTTATTCAAGCCCCAAGCTCCCCAAGCCCAAAGCCTCGATTTCCAAGAACCCCCGCCTCAACCCTCGAGCACCAAGAATCCCAATCTCAAGCCTCAAGCTCCCAGAACCCAGGCCTCGTCATGTCTTCGCCTGGATTTGGGTCCGAGCCCGAGTCAAGACTCGGTCCTTGTCCAGTCACGGGCTCGGAGTCCACGTGACTGTGGGCTCCTTGCCCACAGTCCTTCGTCCTGGTCCTGCTTCCCTATCCTGGTCTGCGACCTGTCCCGTCCGTTAGTTTGGTCCCGTCCTGTCCCTAGTACTTCAGTGTCTGTGTCCTGCATTTGAGTCTATACCCAACGCCCCAGCCCCACACCCTTATGACACCGGGACCCACAAAATTCTACAGAGTCGTCTACAAAGTGAAAAACAAAATATTGACTTCCCTGTTCACCATGTCTACTACCCTGTTCTCATGAAACGTCCTGGTTCCTCACAAAAAATATAAACACTGCTCCGCCCATGATCGCTGGAAACTGCAGAGCGTTGTGGAAAGAGCTGAGCCCAGCTCCGAAACTAGCCTGCCCTCCATGAACTCTGACTGCACTTCCTGCTGCCTTGGGAAAGCAGCCAGCATCGTCAAAAAAATGGCTCCACCCACCCCGAACATTCTCTCCTCTGCACCCTCCCATCGGAGGGAAAATGCGAAAGCATGTATCAGGAGGCTCAAGGACAGCTTCTACACTACAGTAATCAGACTATTGAACGGACCCCTAATACGATAAGATGTACTCTTGACCTCAAATCCTCCTCTTCGTGGCTTTTGAACTTTATAGTCCGCCTGCACTGCAATTTCTCTGTAATTTCGATACTTTATTCTGCATTCTGTGATTGAGTAACCTTCTTCTGCTCCAATTAAGTGACCTGTATCTATGGATGTGGGTGGGATCTCTCCTGTCTGTGATGTATATAAACGATCTGGATGGGAATGTAGATGAGTGGTTTGGTATGTTTGTAGATGATACGTTTATGGGTGTTGTGGATCGCTTAGAGGACCTGCAAATAATTCCGGAGGACATGGATCAGTTTCTGATATGTGATGGAGGAATATTAAATGCTGTTTAACCCGGACACACTTAAAATGTTGCACCTTGGTAGGTCAAATATTCAGAGATAACACACTATTAAAGGCAAAACCTTCAAGTGTGTTGTTTAGCAGCGGGATCCTGTAGTCCTATGCATTGGTTCATGGATCCTATCCATTCTGATAGGATGGCGAAGAAGGCTTATATTACTCTTGCCATTATCAGTTGGGGCACAGAGTTTAAAATTTCAGCTGTTAAAATGCAACTTCATAAAAACAAAAATCACTGGTTAGATTGAATCAGGCGTGTTGTATACAGTTCTGGTCACCCCATTATCGGAAGGATGTCAGGGCGTTGGGAGCCTCCGGAGAGGTTTAACAGGACTCTGCCGGGATTCGGTGGCATGCGTTACAACGAGAGGTCGGACACCTGGGTCGCTTCCTCTGGAGCGGAGGAGGCTCAGGGGAGATCTGTCTGATCTCTGGAATCCGTCAGATACCTGTCCGCCTTTGCCAAGTCAAGGAGTTTGGATTCTCGGTGATGACGGCTGAAAGTAGATGAGATTGAGAGAGGGACGGTGTGATCGTGGTGGAGGGATAGGGCGCGGATGGTGGGTGGCAGGGAGACCCAGTGGGGAAGATGGCTGATTTCACACACACGCTGAATGGGCTCTCTACAGGTGCGCAGAAACAGGAGCCGAAACAGAACATCGGAAATGGAACCTGCCGTAAGATCTGCCTACTCTGCCCAGTTACGATCGGCTTCGTTGCGATAGTGGCCGGGCTCTCGATCTATGGTGAGTGGAACGGGCTCCGGGTGTAGTCATACCGTAAACAAGCAGAGTGGAATGAAATGTTAGCGCAAAAAGCTCACACTGACAACGACACACCCCTCACCGTGACGTCAAAAAGCCCCTCACAGTGACACCGACACGTTCCTCACCGTGACAGCGGCAAGACCCTCGCCGTGACACAGACGTTACCCTCAACATAACATAGAGAACACCCTTACCATTATTATGACAGTACCCTCACACCGTGCACGACAGTACACTTGCCGTGACACCGACACATCTCCCACCGCGACACTGACACAGCCTTCACCGTGAGATCTACACACCCTGCTCTGTGACATCGACACTCCCCTCTCCATGCCACCAACATTCCCGACACTCCCAACACCGTGACACCGTCCAGCCCACACCATTACACCAACACTCCCCTAAAACCGTGACACTTACCCCACATCGTAACGCTGACACTGTCACGTCCCTCACCGTGACACCGACAGACCCCACCGGGGCATCGTCATGGACAGTCCCCCTCACTGTGACATGGACACTCCCTCTCACTGTGACACCGACTCTCCCCTCACTGTGACACCGTCCAGCCCACATCATTACACCAACACTCCCCTAACCGTGACATTTATCCCACATTGTAACGCTGACACTGTCACGTCCCTCACCGTGACACCGACAGAACCCACCGGGACATCGTCATGGACAGTCCCGCTCACTGTGACATGGACACCCCCTCTCACTGTGACACCGACACTCCCTTTACTGTGACACCGACACTCCCTTTACTGTGACACCGCTACTTCCCTGAACGTGACACCGAGACTACAAACAGTGACACCGAGACTGCGAACAGTGACACCAAAGCGACACTCCCCTCACTGTGACACCGAAGTACCTCTCGCCATGACACTTACATGCAACTCACCGTGACACCATCAAGCCCACACCATTACACCGACACTCCCTCTCACCGTGACACTTACACAACCCACACCGCAACACTGATACTCCCCTCACAGTGACACCACCACACCCCTCACCGTGTCACCGACGCTCTCCTCACTGTGGCACCGGCACAAACCTCTCCGTGACAGTGATGCAACCTTTTGCGTGAAATCAGCACTCCCCACATCGTGACATCGACAGGCTCCTCACTGTGACACAAACAGACATATCACTGTGACACTCACACACCCCTCACTGTGACACTCACACATCACTCACTGTGACACAAACAGACATATCACTGTGATACTCGCACACCCCTCACTGTGACACAGAAACATACCTCAGTGTGAAACCGACACTCCACACACCGTGACATCGACACTCCTCAGACCTCGTCACAGACAGACTTCTCACTGTGACACAGACACTCCCCTCATCTGACACAGACTCACCTCACACCGTTTCACTGACACCCTTTACTATCACTCTCAGTATTACAGACTCGTCAGTCACTGATCACCTCCGAGCGAAACTCCCGGAGACTTTGGGAACAACATCAGGAGATGAACAGGACACAGCGCCAATGTCAACAGCAAGTCCATGAGTTGAACTCCACCCTTGAATCCAGGACATCTGAGAACTCCCTCCTGGATCTCTCTCAGAGAACCTGTCTGAATAATCTTTCCGCTATGAACAACAATCTCACTATCCTCGAAAACAACATTTCCGTCCTCAACTCGGATCTCTCGGAGCTGAATCGAACGCACAGCGATCTCCGTCATCAGTTCAATCAGCTCGAAATGAATTACAGAAACATCACCGAAAACAAAGCTCAGATTTGCCAATACCTCACCAGGAGAACAGGTGAGACGACATCCCCCGTTTCAACTGCTCAATATAACAGGGGGTGAGGAGGGAAGATGTGGAGAGTTTCACTACATCACTTAGCCCGGGAGTATGTGATGGGACAGTGTGGAGGGAGATTGACTCTGTGTCTGACACCGGGAGTGTGTGATTGGACGGTCTGGAGGGAGATTCACTCTGTGTCTGACCCCGGATGTGTGTGATGGTACGGTGTGGAGGGAGTTTCACTCTGTGTCTGACCCCGGGAGTGTGTGATGGGACGGTGTGGAGGGAGTTTCACTCTGTATTTGACCCTGGAAAATGTGATGGGACGGTGTGGAAGGAGAGACATCTAGTGTCTGAGCCCGGGGGTGTGTTATGGGGAAGCACTATGTTTAGTAGAAGAAGGAAAAACCATGAAGGAGGTGATAGGGAACTGGAGGAGGAGGAAGAGTGAAACTGGGATGCGGGAAGGGAAGGGGAGGGAATTACTGGAAGGTGGAGAATTTAGGGGAGATTCGTTCTGTGTCTGACCCTGGAAAGTGTGAGGGGACGTTGTGCAAACAGCGACACCCACTGTCTGATGGCGGGATTGTCAGATTCGGCTGGTCGGGTACTGTATTGCATCACTTTGCGTCTGACCCTGACAGTGTGAAGAGATGATGCATCACGAGCTTCTCTCTGCGTTTGACCTCTCTGTGATTGCTCGGAAGAAGCGGGTTTTGCTCTCTGTTTGACCACTTGAATGAGTGACGTGACTGTGTGGAGTGAGCTTCGCTCCACGTCTGATCCCAAAAGAATGTGACAGGACGATGTGGAGGGAGTTTCTCATCGACCCCGGGTGTGTGTGATGGAACGATGTCGATGAAGATTCACTCTGTGTCTGACCCCTCGAGTTTGTGATTGGACGGTGGGGAGGGAGATTAACTCAGCGTCTGTCCCCGGGAGTATGTGATGGGACAGTGTGGAGGGAGATTAACTCTGTGTCTGACCCCGGGATTGTGTGATGGGACTGTGTGGAGAGATTTTCACTCTGTGTTTGACACTGGAAAATGTGATGGGACCGTGTGATATGATCGGCATCTAGTGTCTGAACCCGGGAGTGTGTTATAGGACGGTGTAGAGGGAGCTTAAGCACAAAATACTCTGCAGATGTGAAACAGGTAAGAAAGAAGATCAAGATCAGAGTTATGGGAAGCAGCGAGGGGATAGGCAGGAAAGGTAAATAAGCCTCCCCTATGGATGTTGCGGTGTTAGGAGATCAAGTCACATGAAGCAAGGTTAGCTGAGCTGGGACTTTTTTCTTTGGAGCGTAGAAGAATGAGAGGAGACTTGATAGAGGTCTGCAAGATTATGAGAGGCATAAATAGGGTGGATAGTCAGTACCTGTTTCCCAGGGCGCCAATAGGCTAAAACATTCGGGGTATTTAAGAGCCTTTTGGACAAGCACATGGATGAAAGAAAAATGGAGGGTTATGGGGTAGTGTGGGTTTAATCTTTTAGTTTAGTCTTTTTTAAAATATTATATTGGTCGGCACAACATGGAAGGCTGAAGAGCCTGCATTGTGCTGTTGTGTTCTACGGTTCTAAGGAATGTAATGGAAAAGCACTATGGACAGTAGAAGGAAGCAGAACCATGAGGGATTTGATAGGGAGCTGGAGGAGGAGGAAACATAGAAACACAGAAAATAGGTGCAGGATTACGCCATTCGGCCCCTCGAGCCAGCACCGCCATTCAGTATCATCATGGCTGATCATCCAACTCAGAACCCTGTACCTGCTTTCTCTCCATACCCCCTGATCCCTTTAGCCAAAAGGGCCATACTTAACTTCCTCTTAAATATAGCCAATGAACCGGTCTGAACTGTTTCTTGTGGCAGAGAATTCCACAGATTCACCACTCTCTGTGTGAAGAAGCTTTTCCTCATCTCGGTCCTGACAGGCTTTGCCCTTTGACCCCTCGTACTGGACTTCCCCAACATCGGATACAATCTTCCGGCATCTATCCTGTCCAATCCCTTTCGAATTTTATATGGTTCAATAAGACCCCCCCCCCCCCCCGCTAATCTTCTGAATTCCAGTGATTAAAACTGTAATGTGGGAAGGGAGGGGAAGGGAATTACTGGAATTTGGAAAATTCAAGGGAGTTTCGTTCTGTGTCTGAACCTGGAAAGTGAGAAGCGACGGTAGGCAAACAGCGACACCTAATGTCTGATACCGGGACTGCGTGATGCGGCCGGTCGGATACTGTAATACTTCAATTTGCGTCTGATCCTGACTGTTTGATGAGATGATGCATCAGTTGCTTCTCTCTGCGTTTGACCTCTCTGTGATAGCTTGTAAAAGCGGGTTTTGCTCTCCGTTTGACTACTAGAATGAGTGACGTGACTGTGTGGAGTGAGATTCTCTCCACGTCTGATCCCAAAAGAATGTGATAGGAAGTTGTGGAGAGAGTTTCACATTGACACCGGATGTGTGTGATGGGACGGTGTGGAGGGAGATTCACTGGGTGTCTGAACCAGGGAGTGCGTGATGGGACGGTGTGGAGGGACATTCACTCTCTGTCTGACCCCTGGTGTGTGTGATGGGACGGTGTGGAGGGAGATTTACTCTGTGTCTGACCTCTTGAGTTTGTGATCGGACGGTGCAGAGGAAGATTCATTCTGTGTCTGACCCCGGGAGTGTGTGATGGGGCGGTGTGGAGGGACATTCACTCTGTGTCTGACCACGGGAGTGTGTGATGGGACGGAGTTGAGGGAGATACACTGTGTGTCTGACCCCGGGAGTGTGTGATGGGACGGTGTGGATGGAGATTCACTCTGTGTTTGATACTGGAAAATGTGATGGGACCGTGTGGAATGAGCAATATCTAGTGTCTGAGCCCGGGAGTGTGTTAGAGGACGGTGTGGAGGGAGCTTAAACACAAAGTACTCTGCAGATGCTGCATTCAATGCAACACGCACAACACGGTTGATGAACTTAGCAGGTCGGGCAGCTTCCGTGGAAAGGAACAGTCAACGTTTTATGACCGTGACCCTTCGTCAGGACTGAGTGGTGGGGCAGGGGCTCTATAGAGAACCTGGGGGAAGGGTGGGAAGGATAAAGATGGTAGGTGCTAGATGAGAAAAAAGTAAGAGGGAAGATGAAGACGAGGGTTATGGGAAACAGCAAAGGGATAGGCAGGAGAGGTAAAGAAGCCTCCCCTGTAGATGTTGCCTGATGTGGAGATCAAGTCGTATGAGGCAAGGGTAGCAGAGCTGGGACTTTTCTCTTTGGAGCGTAGAAGAATGAGAGGGGACTTGATAGAGGTCTACAAGATTATGAGAGGCATAGATATGGTGGCTAGTCAGTACCTGTTTCCCAGGGCACCAATAGCAAACAACAGAGGGCACATGTAAAAAGTAAGGGAGGGACGTTTAGTGGAGACCACAGGGGTATGATTTTTTACTCAGAGGGTTTGTGAGCGCCTGGAATAACTTGCCAGCGATGGTGGTGGAGGCTAAAACATTTGGGGCATTTAAAAGCCTCTTGGACAGGCACATGTTTGATAGAGAAATGGAGGATTACTGGGTAGTGTGGGTTTAGTACATTGTTTTAAGGATTATATGGGACGGCACAACATGGAGGGTTGAAGGGCCTGCATTGTGCAGTTGTGGTCTATGGTTCTAACGAATGTATGGGGAAAGCTCTATGTGTAGTAGAAGGAGGCGGAACCATGATGGAGGTGATAGGGAGCTGGAGGAGGAGGAAGAGTGAAACTGGGATGCGGGAAGGGAAGGGGAGGGAATTACTGGAAGGTGGAGAATTCAGGGGAGCTTCGTTCTGTGTCTGAACTTGGAAAGTGTGAAGGGATGTTGTGCAAACAGCGACACCTACTGTCTGATGCCGGGATTGTCAGATTCGGCTGGTCGGGTACTGTATTACATCACTTTGCGTCTGACCCTGACTGCGTGAAGAGATGATGCATCAGGAGCTTCTCTCTGCGTTTGACCTCCCTGTGATTGCTCGGAAGAAGCGGGTTTTGCTCTCTGTTTGACTACTAGAATGAGTGACGTGACTGTGCGGAGTGAGCTTCGCTCCACGTCTGATCCCAAAAGAATGTGATAGATCGATGTGGAGGGAGCTTCACATCGACACCGGAGTGTGTGATGAAACGGTGTGGCGGGAGATTCAGTATGTGTCTAAACCGGTAAGTGTGTGATGGGACGGCGTGCTGGGAGATTCACTCTGTGTCTGACCGCGGGAGTATCTGAAGCGACGGTGTGGAGGGAGATTCACCCTGTGCCTGAGACAGGGTATGTGTGATGGGATGGTGTGGTGGGAGATTCACTCTGTGCCTGAACCCGGGAGTGTGTGATGGACGGTGTGGAGGGAGATTCACTCCGTGTCCGACCGCGGGAGTGTGTGATAGGACGTTGTGGAGGGAGCTTCACTGTGTGTCTGACCTCAGGAGTGTGTGATGGAACAGTGTGGAGGGAGCTTCACTCTGTGACTGAACACGGGATTGTGTGATGGGATGGTGCTGAGGGAGATTCACTCTGTGTCTGACCCCGGGAGTGTGTGATGGGACGGTGTGGAGGGAGATTCACTCTGTGTCTGACCCCGGGATTGTGTGATGGGACGGTGTGAAGGGAGATTCCCTCTGTGTCCGACCCCGGGAGTGTGTGATGGGACGGTGTGGAGGCAGATTCATTCTGTGTCTGACCTCAGGAGTGTGTGATGGAACAGTGTGGAGGGAGCTTCACTCTGTGACTGAACACGGGAGTGTGTGATGGGATGGTGTTGATGGAGGTGAACTTTTTCTGATCCCAGTTGATGCAGCGGGATTTATGGAGGGAGATTCATGATTTCTTTATCCTTAGTTGCAGAGCAAACGTGTCCCCAGATCTGGATGAAATATGAAGACCGGTGTTATTTCATATCCAAGACCGCAAATACTTATGATGGAGCGAGGCAACAATGTTCAGAACTTGATTCAGGGCTCCTCGAAATAAATTCAAACAAGGAAAAGGTATGTCTTACCGTGAGAAGAGATATCAATAATCAGGAGATCCCGGGATGAGACACACAGTGATTCTCCCTCCACACAATCCTACCCCCCCCCCCCCCACACTCCTGGGAAGATCCTTCCACACTGGCCCGTCGCACACTACCGGGGTCAGACAGAGAGTGAATTCCCCTCCACTCTGTCATATCACATACTCCCGGGATCCAACACATTGTGAATCTCTCTCTACACCATCCCATCACACTCTCCCGGGGTAAGGCACAGAGTGAATCTCCCTCCGCACCGTCCCATCACACACTCCCGGGGTCAGACTCAGACTGAAGCTCACTCCACACTCCCGAGCTCAGTCAATGGGTGTTTCCCTCTCTGTACCGTCCCTTCACAAGAATATGCATTGAGAGAGTCCGGTTCTAAACATTAACTGATGTGATTTCATTTCACAGAATTTTTTTTCTAATGCTGTCTATCAATCTGTATCATACTGGATCGGAAAATGCGCGGACAGGTGAGGTTTGGACTGTAGCAGCTCTGTGGTGTGGGAGTGGGTCAGTGGGATTATTTTGGAGACTGAAACTAGGTCGTGGGGAGAGAGTTGGCAGTGGGATTAGTTTGAGTTCTGACACAGATCTGTGGGGACAGAGGGAGTCAGTGAGATCAGTTTGGAGGAAGAATCCGTGTTGTGGGGAGAGTGGAACAGTGGGATTAGTTTGATGACTGACAGAGGGTTGTCCACAGAGTGTGAGGAAGTGGATTTATTTAGCGCGGTATCATGGCATTAGTTCCGAGGCTGACAGGGGGCTGTGGGGAGAGCGCAGATTAGTGGGATTAGTTTGCCGACGGCTCCGGTTGTCTGCTGGAGCTGTTTTGTCTCTATTGAAATTGTCTAAACCTCTTTGATAGGAATGTGGCCTCTGAACTTCTGTACAAGATGTCCCATGGATCGACCAGCTGCAGTAACTGCGGCATGTACGGGAGTTATAACTGCAAATGGAAACACAGATTCATCTGCGAGAAATCGGCACATTTATCCCCGGATATTCCTGAAGAGATCCGAGGTTTCTGTCAACAGCCCATAGGGCCGACTTCAATCAACTGACGACACCTCACTTCTCCCCATTCAATCTACCCAACTCTCAAACCCTTTCTACATCTCCCCCTTTCCACTGATTTTCTCTTTTTACCCTTCTTCTCTCTAACTCACTCCCTTTCCACCCCTCCTGTCCCCGTCGGACCCCAGACTCTGCCTCTCCTCTCTCGGTTCTCTCCACACACTCTCACCTCAATTCTGTGCACTCTGTCTCACAACTCCCCAACCCAGGGGAAAAAGACTGTGCACATTCACCCTATCTGTGCCCCTCCGCGCTTCATACCCACGCTCCAAGGAATATAGAGACATCCTTCTTGTCTTCTCTCCATGACTCAGAGCCTCGAGCCCCGGCAACATCCTCATTTATCTCCCCCCGAACTCTTTCCACCTCAGTGGCATCTTTCCTACAGGAGGGCGACCGGAACTGAACACCGCCCTCCAAGCGCGGCCGCAGTGACGCCTTCTACAACTTCAACGTGAGCTCAGCACGCTGCAAAGATGTAAAATTAACATAAATTGGGAAATTAATAAATACTGCATAAAGGTGAATACCGAGGGAGTGCTTAAGTGTTCAGAGAGCTTTCGCAATCTGATGGCGGAGGGGAAGCAACTGCTTGTAAATTGTTGAGTTTTCAGACGCCTGTGCCCCCTCCCCGATGGTACCGATGAGCACAGGGCTTTTTCCGGCTGGAGTCCGGGGAATTTCACCGGCATTTCCTTGGTGATGTATGTGGTCTTCCCGAGATATTCCTTATTGAACATGTTCTCAGTGGAGGGGAGGGTTGCTAACAGGCAATAATTGGCAGTCTGAGCCTTCAAGGGAAAGTGACAGCGAAACACACTCCGGGGAATGGACGTGCTGAAACCTGGATGTTCAGTCGGGAACATGGCACCTTCTTCGTGTTTGAATGAATGAACTATGTCTAACCAGATGGATTCAACATTCTGCTCCCTAGCTCTTATCGTATATTGTCTCTCACTGTCTCTCTGATCTCATCCTTAATTAAGAGCGCTAATCCACCTCCTAGACCTTCCTGCTTATCTTTCGGTATTACCTGATGTCGTTGGATACTGAACTCCCAATCCTCTTCAGCCTGCAACCACGTCTCTATAATGGCCACTAAATCATTCCCATTTGTACTAATTTGTACAAGTTCACCGACCTTATTTGGAAAACTACGGACATTCAGATAAAGTGACTTTACACTCATTGTGCCTTTAAAATCTTGTCATGTTTCTCTCTTTACACTTGAATTTTCTTCGCTTCAATTTACTCCACACTTACTTTTTGCTTTTTATACCTTTCATGTTTCTATCACAATGGAATGAAGGGAATGACAGACGCATGAGAGAGGAGCTTGCCCAGGTGGATTGGAGGAGGTTACTGGGGGCGATCACGGCAGAGCAGCGTTGGGTGGAGTTTCTGGGAACAGTTCACAAGGCGCAGGATAGATATGCCCCAGAGATAGAGAAGTTCTAATATGGCATCCGCGGCTGACGAGAGAAATTAAGGACTACATTAAAGTCAAGGGAAGGGCATGTAAGTTAGCAACAGTGAGTGTGAAGTTGGATGATGAAGTCGATTTCAAAATCAGCCTTACCTGGCTGAGAAAATATCAGTCTCTGTTACTAAGTATCAGGTTGGGGTCCTTTGAGAGGAATCAGAAAATAAGTGAACCTCAGCATAGCGTCTGTGAGTGTGCATCTTGCCGGACAAGCCTGTTAGAGTTCTCAGAGGGAGTAACAAACCGAGTGGACACAGGAAAGACAGTGGATGTCACTGTGAGTGTCCGTGAGAGTGACCCTTGCTGGACAAGGCTGTTAGATTTCTCAGAGGGAGTAACAAACCGAGTGGACACAGGCGGGGCAGTGGATGTCACTGTGAGTGTCCGTGAGAGTGACTCTTGCCGGACAAGGCTGTTAGAGTTCCCAGAGGGAGTAACAAACCGAGTGAACACAGGAGAGGCAGTCTATGTCACTGTGAGTATCTGTGAGTGTGCATCTTGCCGGACAAGACTGTTAAAGTTCTCAGAGAGAGTAACAAACCGAGTGGACACAGAGAGGCTGTGGATATCACTGTGAGTGTCTGTGAGTGTGAATCTTGCCGGACAAGCTTGTTAGAGTTCTCAGAGGGAGTAACAAACCGAGTGGACACAGAGAGGCTGTGGATGTCACTGTGAGTGTCTGTGAGTGTGAATCTTGCCGGACAAGCCTGTTAGAGTTCTCAGAGGGAGTAACAAACCGAGTGGACACAGAGAGGCAGTGGATGTCACTGTGAGTGTCTGTGAGTGTGAATCTTGCCGGACAAGCCTGTTAGAGTTCTCAGAGGGAGTAACAAACCGAGTGGACACAGAGAGGCAGTGGATGTCACTGTGAGTGTCTGTGAGAGTGAATCTTGCCGGACAAGCCTGTTAGAGTTCTCAGAGGGAGTAACAAACCGAGTGGACACAGGAGTGGCAGTGGATGTCACTGTGAGTGCGAATCTTGCCGGACAAGCCTGTTAGAGTTCTCAGAGGGTGTAACACACCGAGTGGACACAGGGGAGACAGTGGATGTCACTGTGAGTGTCTGTCAGTGTGAATCTTGCCGGACAAGCCTGTTAGAGTTCTCAGAGGGAGTAACAAACCGAGTGGACACAGGAGAGGCTGTGGATGTCACTGTGAGTGTCTGTGAGTGTGAATCTTGCCGGACAAGCCTGTTAGAGTTCTCAGAGGAAGTAACAAACCGAGTGGACACAGAGAGGCTGTGGATGTCACTGTGAGTGTCTGTGAGTGTGAATCTTGCCGGACAAGCCTGTTAGAGTTCTCAGAGGGAGTAACAAACCGAGTGGACACAGAGAGGCAGTGGATGTCACTGTGAGTGTCTGTGAGAGTGAATCTTGCCGGACAAGCCTGTTAGAGTTCTCAGAGGGAGTAACAAACCGAGTGGACACAGGAGTGGCAGTGGATGTCACTGTGAGTGCGAATCTTGCCGGACAAGCCTGTTAGAGTTCTCAGAGGGTGTAACACACCGAGTGGACACAGGGGAGACAGTGGATGTCACTGTGAGTGTCTGTCAGTGTGAATCTTGCCGGACAAGCCTGTTAGAGTTCTCAGAGGGAGTAACAAACCGAGTGGACACAGGAGTGGCAGTGGATGTCACTGTGAGTGCGAATCTTGCCGGACAAGCCTGTTAGAGTTCTCAGAGGGAGTAACAAACCGAGTGGACACAGGAGTGGCAGTGGATGTCACTGTGAGTGCGAATCTTGCCGGACAAGCCTGTTAGAGTTCTCAGAGGGTGTAACACACCGAGTGGACACAGGGGAGACAGTGGATGTCACTGTGAGTGTCTGTCAGTGTGAATCTTGCCGGACAAGCCTGTTAGAGTTCTCAGAGGGAGTAACAAACCGAGTGGACACAGGAGTGGCAGTGGATGTCACTGTGAGTGTCTGTCAGTGTGAATCTTGCCGGACAAGCCTGTTAGAGTTCTCAGAGGGAGTAACAAACCGAGTGGACACAGGAGTGGCAGTGGATGTCACTGTGAGTGTCTGTCAGTGTGAATCTTGCCGGACAAGCCTGTTAGAGTTCTCAGAGGGAGTAACAAACCGAGTGGACAAAGGATAGACAGTGGATGTCATTGTGAGTGTCTGTGAGTGTGATTCTTGCCGGACAAGCCTGTTAGAGTTCTCAGAGGGAGTAACACACCGAGTGGACACAGGGGAGACAGTGGATGTCACTGTGAGTGTCTGTCAGTGTGAATCTTGCCGGACAAGCCTGTTGGAGTTCTCAGAGGGAGTAACAAACCGAGTGGACACAGGAGAGGCAGTGGATGTCACTGTGAGTGTCTGTGAGTGTGAATCTTGCCGGACAAGCCTGTTGGAGGTCTCAGAGGGAGTAACAAACCGAGTGGACACAGAGAGGCTGTGGATGTCACTGTGAGTGTCTGTGAGTGTGAATCTTGCCGGACAAGCCTGTTGGAGTTCTCAGAGGGAGTAACAAACCGAGTGGACACAGGAGAGGCAGTGGATGTCACTGTGAGTGTCTGTGAGTGTGAATCTTGCCGGACAAGCCTGTTAGAGGTCTCAGAGGGAGTAACAAACCGAGTGGACACAGAGAGGCTGTGGATGTCACTGTGAGTGTCTGTGAGTGTGAATCTTGCCGGACAAGCCTGTTGGAGTTCTCAGAGGGAGTAACAAACCGAGTGGACACAGAGAGGCTGTGGATGTCACTGTGAGTGTCTGTGAGTGTGAATCTTGCCGGTCTAGCCTGTTGGAGTTCTCAGAGGGAGTAACAAACCGAGTGGACACAGGAGAGGCAGTGGATGTCACTTCCTTGCATTTTCAGATTGCATTTGTCAAGGCACCACACATGATGCAGCTTATGTTAAATCCGATGGCGTTACAGGAGAGATTCTGGCATGGATCGCGGAATGGCTGACAGGCAGGAGGCAGTGAGTGGCAATAAAAGGTTTCTTTTCTGATTGGCTGCCGGTATCGAGTGCGGTTCCTCAGTGGTCAGAATTGGGATCGTCACTTTCACTTTGTTTGTCAATGATATGAAATATGGAATTGATGACTCTGTGGTAAAGTTTGGGGATGCCGGAAAAGTAGGTGGAGGGGTATGTCGAGCTGAGGAACTAATGCGATTACAGCTGGACACAGGCAAATTGGACGATTGGACAAAAATGGCAGGTGAAATGTAACGTTGGGAAACGTATGGTAATGCATTTTGGTTAAAGAACAACAGGTCGGACAGTTATCAGACGGGATTAAGTTTCAAATCTCCTGGGTGCAAACGGACTTAGGAGTCGTCGTGTAAGGCTCCCAGAATGTTTATTTACAGTTTGGGTGTGTGGTAAAGAAGGCAAACGCAATGTTACCATTTATGTGAAGTGGAATGGAACATTAAAACAATGCGATAATGATATACATGCCACTCACCACTCCCTGCCTAAAAAAAAAATTCACCTGACATCTCCTCTGTACCTGCTTTCAAACATCTTAAAACTGTGCCCCCTAGTGTTAGCCATTTCATCCCTGAGAAAAAGCCTCAGGCCATATACATGACCAATGCTCCTCATCATCTTGTCCGTGTATGAGTCCCGGCCCTACGTCCTGTTCCCAAGGAGGGGTCCCGGCTCTGTGTTCAGTGCTCCTGTGCTCAAGTTCAAGGCTCCAAGGAGGTTCCAGTCCGTATCTAGCTACGCCTCTCCCCGCTTCTGCTTTGCTCTCCCTCGACCTAGGCTCTGCCTTTCTGCTCTCCCTCGATCAAAACCAAGTCTGAGCTTTATGTTCCTCGTCCGGCCCTGGAGCCCCGTGTCCTGCCCCCACATCCAGTCCGGTTGCCTTGCCACGTCCAGTCCGAGCCTGGACCCTGAGTCCGAACCCGAGGCAAGACACAGTTTCCGGGTCCCTGTCAAGTCTTTGGCTCGGGTCCTTGTCCAAGTTCCCAGTTCCAAGTTACTCTTCCAGGTCCCACATTCCTACTCTAGACCAAACCCCTGCTCTAGTCTTGTCCAGATCCTTTGTCTTGTCCAGCGTCGTTTCTTCCCCACTTCCCTTGCTTTCTTGATACACCTGGTCCTGTCCCGAGTACTTCAGTGTCTGTGTCTTGCATTTGGGCCCGCTCTCAACGCCCACCTTATGACAGTCTGAGTGTATTCTAGATCCGACAGTGCAAGTACCTTCACCACCGTCCATATATCTCACTTTACAGAAGGAATTACAACGTCAGGAGTTTGAGGAGATGTGGCTTGTCATTGAAAACGCGCGAATTCTTCGGATGTACAGCGGAGAACATTCTGGTCTGTCGCATCGCCGCCTGATGTGGAGGCTGCAACGCATAGGGTCGCCAGAGGCGGCAGAGTGTTCTAGACTCAGCCAACTCCATCGCAGGCAAAATCCTCCCCACCAACGAGGACATATTGAAGAGGGACCGCTTCCATTACTGAGGACCCTCACCTCCCGGGAAATGCCCTGTCATCATTCGTACCATCGGGGAGGAGGTACAGGAGTCTGACGACCCGCACTCAACGATTTGCAACAAGTTACTTCCCTTCCACAATCAGATTAGTAAACGCTTTCTGAATCCATCAGCACCCTAGATATCCCTTGTTTGTTGTATTTATTAATTGTTGGAACTTACATTAAATTTACATCTTTACGCAGGACTGATCATGCAAATGATCAACTCTCAGGTGGTTTCAGTCACAGACAATAAATCAGATGGTGATTCCGGCGGCAAACACGCGATACAGATAGACAGGACAAGTGGTACACTGGTCTTCACTGAGTACAGGAGTCGGGAGGTCACATTGCAGTTGTACAAGACATCGGTGAGCCCACACCTGGAGTACTGTGTTCGGTTCTGGTCGCCCTGCTGTAGGAAAGATGAGCTGGAAAGAGTGCATAGGAAGATTAACGAGGATGTTGCTGGGATTCGAGTGGCTGAGTTGTGGAGACCGGGCTGGCGTGAGGAGTTTATTCTTTGGGGAGCACGGGTTACATTATAGAGGTGTACAAAACCCCGAGGGGCATAGATAGAGTGAATGCGCACAATCCTTTATCCCAGGATGGGGAATCTGTGAACCAGAGTGCAGAGGAGTGAGGTGAGATTGGCTGGAGAGGAGGGAGAGAGATAAAAGAGAAGGAGGTGTGGAGAACAGTGCGGGGGAGGGAAGAGTGGGAGAGGTGGCGCGAAGGAAGTTAATTGATAGTGAAAGAGGAATGTAGGTGAATGTGGGGCGAAGGGGATGAACACAGTGGAGGAGAATGGTTGGGGGAGGGACAGAGTGTCTGAAGCGGGAATATGAGGATGAGGTGGATAAGAGTGAGGAAGATAGACGAGTAAGTAAAACGGATTGTAATGTGATTCAAGTTGGCCCCAGGGACTGTTGACAGAGATCCTGGATCTTTTCAACAATATCCGTGCAAAAAATGTGCAGAGTTTTCACAAATGAAAGGGTGTTGACCGTTGCAATGGAATCTCCATTCGTACGAGTCGCAGTTACCGCAGACGGACGTTCCAGTGTAATCCTTGGTCATAAGACTAACAGCTTCTACCCTGTCAAGGAAGGTTAAACAATTTCAACAGGGTCGAAACATCTCCAGGAGGACACCGGAGACCGTCATCAAACTAATTCCACTGAATCGCCCTTTCCACACAGCCCCGTGTCGATCTCCAAACTAATCCCCCCCGTATCACTCCACAAACTGATGCCACTTCACCACGCTCTCTCCATCAACCTTGTGTCAGAATCTAATCTACAGTCGTGACACCCTCACTTCCCACGGCCCAGTGGGTCTCCAATCTAATGCCCCTGACCCAGTCCTAAGCCACAATCCCGTAAGAATCCGAATCTTACCCGTCTTCGCATTTTCCAATCCAGTATGTTCCGTTTAGATGTACGGGAGTGTTGAAAACAACATTCCGGGAATTTAAACTTCTTCAATTAATGTTAAGCAGGAGCCTCTGTCAATGCCTGAACCAGGGAGTGTGGGATGGGATGGTCGACAGAGAGGGAAGGAACTTCATTCTGTGTCTGACCTCCAGAGTGTGTGATGGGACGGTACGAAGCGAGCTTCACTCTGTGTCTGACCACGGGAGTGAGTGATGGGACGGTGTGGAGGGAGATTCACTCTGTGTCTGACCCCGGGAGTGTGTGAGGGAACGGTGTGGAGGGAGATTCATTCTCTGTCTGACCCCGGGGGCGTGTGATGATTCTTGTGTTACTGTGGGCTCTTTGTGACACATACCGCTTCATCACTTGAATTGATTCCCAGCAGCCTTGAATCACGGCTTGAACATTCTTGCATGGCTTTGCAGGAAGACGTTTCAAACGTGGATATGAAACAACACCGGTCTTTATTTGTGACCCAGTGCTCGGAACAGATTTGCTCTGGAAATCAAGAACTAGGAACAGTGAGACACAGTGAAACTCCCCTCACAGTTTCCCATCAGACACATCCATAGTGATGCACAGAGTGAATGTCTCGCCAGGCGAACACATCAGGCACACCTGAGGTCAGGCACAGAGTGAATCTCTCCTCCACCCTACCCCCCCCCCCCCAACCCCGTCCAATCGCACATTAGCAAGGATCGGGCACAATGAAGCTCCCTCCAAACCATCCATCATACACTCCTGGAGTCAAGACACAGAGTGAATCTCATACAACCCTGTCCCATCGCACACGCCCGGGGAGAGACACAGAATGAATTTCCCTACACAACGTCCCATCATAGACTCTCCAGTCAGTCTAGCCCCTCCCCTGATAAACTCACGGAGTCAGACACAAAGTGATGCTTGCTCCACATCATCCTATCACAACTCAGTGTATCAGAAACAGAGCGATGCTCTATCCACACCGTCCCATCACAGACCCTGAGATCAAACAGGGAGTGAAGTTTATTCCACTGTGCCTCGTCACACAGTCTCTGGGTTGGACCCAGAGTGAAGTTACCTTCACACTCTCCCATCGCATAGCCCTGTGGTCATACACAGAGTGAAGCTACCTCTCTCGCTCTCTCTCTCTCTCTCCACTGCGACATCACACACAAAAGTTTTCAGACTGCACGCTGCTCACTGTCAAATCACACGTTCCTGCGGACAGAGAGAGTGAAGCTCCGCCCACACCCGCCCATCACACAATCCCGGGGTCAGAGACAGAGTGAATCTCCCTCCACATCGTCCCATCACACATTCCCGGGGTCAGACACATACAGAATCTCCGTACACAGCGTCTCGTCACAAACTCCCGGGGTCAGACACAGAGTGAATCACCCTCCACACCGTCCCATCACACTCTCCCGGTGTCAGGCACATACAGAATCTCCGTACACACCGTCTCGTCACACACTCCCGGAGTCAGACACAGAGTGAATCTCCCTCCACACCGTCTCATCACACATTCCCGGGGTCAGACACAGAGTGAATCTCCCTCCACACCGTCCCATCACACTCTCCCGGTGTCAGGCACATACAGAATCTCCGTACACACCGTCTCGTCACACACTCCCGGGGTCAGACACAGAGAGAATCTCCCTCCACACCGTCGCATCACATACTGCCGTGGTCAGACACAGAGTGAATCTCCCTCCACATCGTCCCATCACACATTCCCGGGGTCAGACACAGAGTAAATCTCCCTCCACACCGTCCCATCACACACTCCCGGGGTCAGACACAGAGTGAATCTCCGTCCACACCGTCCCATCACACTCTCCCGGGGTCAGACACAGAGTGAATCTCCCTCCACACCGTCCCGTCACACACTCCCAGGGTCAGACACAGAGTGAATCTCCCTCCACACCGTCCCGTCACACACTCCCGGGGTCAGACACAGAGTGAATCTCCCTCCAGACCGTCCCATCACAGACTCCCGCGGTCAGACACAGAGTGAATCTCCCTCCACACCGTCCCATCACAGGCACCCAGAGTCAGTTACAGAGAGAAGGTCCAATCAATCGCGCACTTCCTGACTGGTGAGACACAAATTCAGTTTCCATCCGCAATGTCCCGTCACACATTCTCGAGGACAATCAAAGCATTAACCTCTTGCCTCACGGTTTCATTATACTCTCCCGGGGTCAGACACAGAGTGATGCTCCTTCCACACCGTCCCATCACATACTCCCGGGGTCAGACACAGAGTGATGCTCCTTCCACACCGTCCCATCACATACTCCCGGGGTCAGACACAGAGTGATGCTCCTTCCACACCGTCCCATCACATACTCCCGGGGTCAGACACAGAGTGATGCTCCTTCCACACCGTCCCATCAAACACTCCCGGGGTCAGACACAGAGTGAATCTCCCTCCACACTATCCCAACACACATTCCCGGCGTCAGACACAGAGTGAAGCTCCCTCCAGACCGTCCCATCACACTCTCCCGTGGTCAGACTCAGAGTGATTCCCCTCCACACCGTTCCATCACACACTCCCGGGGTCACACACAGAGTGAATCTCCATCCACACCGTCCCATCACACACTCTAGGGGTCAGACACAGAGTGAATCTCCCTCCACACCGTCCCATCAAACACTCCCGGGGCCAGACAGAAAGTGATGCTCCTTCCACTCTGTCCCATCACACAAGACCGGGTCAATCTCAGACTGAAGCTTTCTCTCCATCACACTGTTACATACTCTTTGGGTCAAACATGGAGTGAAGCTCACTGCACACTACCCCATTACACCAGCCTGTGACATTACACAAAGCAGGGGTCAGAAAACGAGGGAAGCTCCATCCTCACCGTCCTATCACACACCCCTGGCTTCAGACACACAGTGAAACTCCATCCAGGCATGCATTACTGTTCCCGGTATCAGACAAACACATGACCTCCCACCCGCCGCCAAACGCACTCACCCACCCCCTTTCCGCCATAGCTTCTCATTTCACGCACACTGTGTCAAACACGGAGTCCCACACACGGGGTGAGACAAAGATTTAATCTCCTTACACACCGTCCGATCACACACTAACGTTGCCAGACCCAGGTTGAATCTCTCTATACACGGACCCATCACACACTTCAGGCATCAGACACAGAGTGAATCTCCTCCACACCGCCCCTCACACACTCCCGTGGTCAAACACAGTGTGAATCTCTTTCTCCACGGGACCATCACACACTCCCGTGTTCAGACACAGAGTGCATCTCCCTCCACACCGCCCCTCACACACTCCCGTGGTCAAACACAGTGTGAATCTCTTTCTCCACGGGACCATCACGCACTCCCGGGGACAGACATAAAGTGAATTCCCCGATGTACCGTCCCATCAGACACTCCCAGATTCAAGGTGAAATTCTCTCTCTCCACGGTGCCATAACACAGTTCAGAGGTCAGACATGGGATGCATCTCTCTGGGCACTGTCCCATCACACAATCCCGCTTTCAGACACTGAGTGATGCTCGATCCAAATTGTTCCATCAGACATTCCCGGAGTGAGAAATAGTGTGAAGTTTTAATGTTACGTCTCTCAATAGCATGGTCAGACAAGTGGTGAATCCACCTCCACAGCGTCCCAACACACTCTCCTGGATTCAGTGATAGAGTGAAACTTCCTCCACGCAGCCCCATCACACACTCACCGGGTCAAACACAGAGTGAATCATCATCTCTTCACACACTCCCGATGTCAAGCACAGAGTGACGCTTCCTCTCTCCATGCCTGCCCTGTGATTAGGAGCGCGTGAAAGAGGGGGATGATGCCTCACCTCTTCTGCTGGTCAGCAATTCACAGATTTGAGCCTTGATTTCGTTGATAGATCTGTACTTCGTTTCCATCTCAGTGAACTGGTGACGGAGATCGCTGTGCATTCGTTTAAGATCGGATAGATTAGAGTTGAGCGCAGAAAGCCTGGATTGAAGGGTTGAGTTTAACGCATGGTAGTTTCGGTCAGAAGTGACCTTACACTGACGAATCTGTGATACTGAGAGAGATGGTGAAGGATGTTTAGCGTTTACAGTGACACGTGAGTCAGTGTCACGCTACCGAACGGGACACAGAGAGTATTGTGTCAGTGTCACGGTGAAGGGTGTCACATTGAAGGAGGTGCTGGTGGCACAGTGAGTGGCGTCGGCGCCACATTGAGGCTCCCGTCTGTGTCACGTTGAGGGGTATATCAAAGACGTAGTGAAGGTTTTGTTGTTGTTACAATACCGTCTGTGTCAATAGCGTGGTGATGATTGATTCCCTTTCTCAGCGCGGAACACGTTCCAGTTGCTGTGAGGGACGTGTCGGTGTCATTGTGATAGGAGTTTCTGTGCCCCGGCGAGAGTTGGTCCAGGTCACAATGAAGTGTCTCTCGACGTCACGGCGAGGGAAATGTCAGAGTGAGGGGTCTGGCAGTGTCACGGTGGGTGGAGTATCTGTGTAATGTGTGGGTGCTGGTCTCATTGAGAGGAGTGTGTCTGTGTCACCGTGATAGGCATGTCATGGGCAGTGTGAGTGAGTATTGCACGTTGAGGTATGTGTCGGTGTCAAGGAGAGTAATATGTTGGTGTTATTGTGATTTTAGGTGTCGGTATCACGATGACGGCTTCGCCTGTGTGGCCGTGAGGTGTGAGGAATCGCCTCAGTGAGAGGTGCATCGGCGTTATGTTGAGGGACGATACTCTCTCGGTAAGGGGTGCTATAGTGATTTCTGAGTTTTTGTCACGATACTGTGCAGGGCGGAGCGCTTTGAGGAGCGTGAAGTTGTCACGGTGTACGGTTCCTCAGTGTCACGGTGCAGGGCCTGTCACTGTGTTTTATTGTTACTTTGAGGAGTTTTTCAGTAACACGGTCAGGGGCATGTCAATGTTATAGTGAGGGGTATGTTGCCGTCAGTGTGAGCGCCGTGTCTGTGTCACGGCGATGTTCGTGTCCATGTTGCGGTCAGGAGTGTATCTGTGTCTCGTTGAAGGCTGTGACCCTACTACGGTAACAGCATTGTTGATATTAGAGTGAATGGCGTGTTGGTGTCGGGATGAGTCTAAATTGTGTTGCGGTAAATATCGTGTCGTTATCACGGTTAGGGCTGTGGCCGTGTTATGGTGATGTATTTTAATCGGTGTTACGGTAAGGGGCGTTTCGGTGTCACTGTGGTATTTTACAATAGCAATTCATTCCACTCTCTTTATTGTCGGTCTGACACCACCCGGAGATCGTTCCACTCACCATAGATCGAGAGACCGGCCACAATCATGATGAGGGCGGACGTAACTAAGTAGAGCAGGCAGACCTGACGGTACGGTCTATTTCCGATGCTCTCTTTCGGCTCCAGTTCATGCGCAGCTATGGAGAGAGCATATGACTATAAGGCCATAAGATATGTGAGCATTCGGTCAAGATTTGGCCATTAAGCCCATGAAGTCTGCTCCGTCTTTCAATCATGGGCTGATCCAATTCTTCCAGTCATCCCCACTCTCCTGCCTTGTCCCCGTACCCTTTGATACCCTGGCTAATCAAGAACCTATCTATCTCTGCCTGAAATGCCCAATGACCTGGCCTGCACAGACGCTCGTGGCAAGAAATTCCACAGGTTATAAATGGACATCCTTCAATCCTGAATGTGTGCCCTCTTGCCTAGAGTCCCCTACCATGCGCAATAACTTTGCAATTTCTAATCTGTTCAGGGTTTTTACCATTCGGAATGTTTCCATGACATCCGCCCTCATTCTACTGAACTTCAAGGGATGCAGCCCAAGAGCAGACAGGCGTTCCTCATAGGGTAATAGAAAATAGGGTGACCCTTTCAATCGTGGAATCGTTGTCATGAATCTCTGTGAACCTTCTGAAATGTCAGAATAAATCAAAGTATCGAAGTAAGAGATGGAATGTAATGGGGAGGTTGTATAAGACATTGCTGAGGCCGAATTTGGAGTATTGTGTGCAGTTTTGGTCATCGAATTACCGGAAGGATATTAATAAGGTTGAAAGAGTGCGGAGAAAGTTTACAAGGATGTTGCCAGGACTGGAGAAACTGAGTTACAGAGAAAGGTTGAATAGGTTAGGTCTTTGTTCCCTGGAGTGTTGAATAATGATGGGTGATTTGATAGAGGTATATAAAATTATGATGGGTATAGATAGAGTGAATGCAAGCAGGCTTTTTCCACTGAGGCTATGGGTGAAAATAAAACAGAGGACGTGGGTTAAGGGTGAAGGGGGAAAGGTTTAAAGGGAACATTGGAGTGGGGGAGGGGGGTTTGCTACTTCACGCAGAGAGTGGCGGGAGTGTGAAGTAAGCTGCCAGATGAAGTGGTGAATGCGGGCTCACTTTTGACATTTAAGCAAAAAAACAACTTTCTTAAATGGCAGTCTACGATTTTGTCATTTTATAAAAATGGACAGGTATATGGACAGGAAAGGAATGGAGTGTTATGGCCTGAGTGCAGGTAGGTGCGACTAGGGAGAGAGTAAGCGTTCGGCACGGACTAGAAGGGGAGCGATGGCCTGTTTCCGTGCTGTCATTGTTATATGGTTATATGGTTAAAACCTTCTGCTTTCCCCTCCTAAGATAGTACATTGCTGATTTTCAGCTGTGTTTAGGATCATTATCCTGTTGTAGAAGCCATCCACTTTTCAACAGCTTTTTTACAGACGGTGTGATGTTTGGTTCCAGAATTTGCTGGTACTTAATTGTGTTCATGCTTCCCTCTGCCAGTGAAAAGTTCCCCTTGCCAATGGCTGCAACACAAGCCCAAAGATCCACCACCGCGCTTAACAGTTGGAGAGGTGTTCTTTTCACCCTTTTTTTCTTCAAACGTACCTTTGCTTATCGCGGCCAAAACTTTCTATTTTAACTTCATCCGTCCACAGGTCTTGTTTCCAAAAAGCATCAGGCTTTTTTAAATGTTCCTTTACAAACTTCTTATGCTGAATATTGTGGTGCGGATGGAAGAAAAGCTTTCTTCTAATGTTTCTTCCATGAAGGTCATACTTGTGCTGGTGTCGCTGCACAGTAGAACAGTGCACCAACACTCCAGAGTCTGCTAAATCTTCCTGAAGGTCTTATGCAGTCCAACGCGTGTTTTGGATCGCTTTCTAGCAATCCTACCATCAGTTCTCTCGGAAAAAAAAATCATGGCCCTCACGTTGACCGTTCCGGTTAACTGCTATTTCTTACGTACATTTCGAACTGAGAGAACGGCTACATGAATACGCTTTGCTGTCATCTTATAGCCTTTTCCTGCTTGGTGGGCATGATTTATTTTTGCCTTCGGACAACTAGGCAGCTGCTTAGAGGAGCCCATGGCTGCTGACTGCAGGGAAAAGGTTTGAGGAGTCAGACTATTTGTAAAGTTTTGAAATTTGCCTCACCTTGTCTTTGTTAACGATGACTGTGAACAAGCCATAGCCCTAACAAGCGAATTACCTTCTGACACTTTGGTAAATATTATTAGAGAGCTCACATATCTTGGGGTTCACAGTTACAGGATAGTGCAATTGTCTTGGCTATCCCGTGACGTAGGTGTGCTCACAGAGCGATGACGGCTGTGCGTGTATTGCTTAACGTGTACTGGATGTTGCACTGTAGGAAGCACACGATATTTCACAAATCAACCAACTGATTCCAGTGGCATGGGAGCCACGACGATTGGAGCTGATGGATTTGATGCAGCCGTGGAGATCTAAGTAACGTTGTCCGCCTGTTCCACCGTCGAGGTCTTGTTTGGATTGTTCTTTGTCAGTGACCTCACCCTCGACCTTACCGTCATGGGTGACCCTACCAGGAGCATAGTTCCAGACGGCTTCGCTCTCGCGATCTCGGGACCACACAAGCTTCTCCACCACGACAAGGTGACAATTCAAGGAGAATAGAAAGTGCAATGCAGGCAGTCGATAAGGTGCAAGGGCCGCGATGAGGCAGATTCTGAGGTCAAGAGTCCACTTTATCGTATTGCGCCCAGTTCAATAATATGAACACAGTGGTGCAGAAGCTGTCCATGTTTTGCATTGAGACATGTTTTTGCATCTTCACTCCGATGGTGGGGTGCAGAAGATAGAATGTCCGGGATGGACCTTTGATGATGCTGGTTGCTTTATCGGAGCAGCAGGAAGTGTAGACCAGGTTCACGGAGGGGGTGGGGGGGCCGGCTTCGGAGATGTGCCCAGCTGTGTTAACAAAGATCTGCAGTTTCTTACTGCCACAGGCGGATCAGTTTCTACGTTTTGAGTGAGGAACCAGGGCCGTCCATGAGAGCAGGGTAGTAGACGTGCTGTATAGACAACTCAATAAGGCGTTTAATGCTGCCAGTTGGTAGGCTACTCTGTGTAATGGTGTGGGACGCAGGGAGATTTGACTGCCTGATTTGTTCATATTTGTAGATATAATGTACGCTGAAGTTTATCAAATCCATTAACAAGATCCCAGCTGGTAGATCGTTTTGAAAGATGGAAGAGAGGGAGGTAGGGAGAGACAGAGAAGGAATGGAGCGGTGAGACTAGAAGGGAGAAGTGAAGATCGTGAGTGTAGAAGACAGAATGGGGAAGGAAATGCCAGATGGCGTGTGACCCTCGGAAAGTTTACGGGTTAATCTGACATCGGAGGACAGATTAGGCACTCGTAGTAGATACAGACACTTGAAAAAGGCAATTAACAGGGGTTCAGATGATAGACTGTTCTGGAGGATGATGTGTAAACAAAGGTGATCTCACTGAATGCAAAGGAATGATCAAGTCTGGGTAGCTGATGTAACATACTCAAACTTTACTTTGACCCCAGATGGAATAGTGCTCAGGAAGAACTAGCTTGGCGGTAGGGGAAAAGGTTTAAAGTTGAAGTTTGTTTCTCAGACAGAAAGCCCGACAACAGTGGGGTTCACTAGGGACCAGTGGTGGGACCAGACAACATAGTCAAATATATCGATCAGATTATAAAGACAAGGTTGGTAAGCTTGCACACGACACTAATGTTTGTGGCGTGTTAAACAGTGAAGGCAGTTATCTCTTACGGTATGACCACAATTAGTAAAGGAAGTGGGCCAAGCAATAGAAAATGCAATTTATTTTGCATAAGTTTGGCCTATCGTATTTCAGGAGGGGAAACCAGTGTATAACTTTCACAGTTTTCGGGAAGAACCCCGGGGTGTGTTGTACAACAGTGGGACCAAGCGCCCCAGGTACATGGTTCCGGAATTGAAGTCAGAGGTATGCGGGACGGTGAAGGAGGCTCCTGACGTGCTGGTCCTCATTAGTCAGGACACCGAATTCAGGATTAAGGGGGTGTTGCATACCCCGTGGGTATCTTGTGTCTGTCATATGGCCATGATGTGTCTGGTGATCATAATGTAATGGTCTTGTGACGGCGGGGTGACGTAATTTCCCGCCGGTTTGAGGTCATGTGATGACCTGTTTCTTCAGATATAGAAGGGGAAATCCTTGTTGTGACTCAGGTCAGTTCGTAATTCCAATCGTCAGTGAATCGGTTGAGCTACGTATTCGGCTCCTGACACAGTTTTATTTCAAAGTGGAATTTTAATTTCCATCTTAAGTCTGAAATGGTTATTGACGGCAGTTTCGCTGCAACACTGTCAGTTTTAGTCCAGTCGGAGTGTGAAGAATTATCGAAGTTCGGGAAGCAGAATGATCGAGTAAATCCGGTGTCGTCTGCAGTAATACAGGGTCGATCTTATGGGATCTTCGTTCAAGAAATATTAACCTGCTTCCCTGATCGTCCCTGCTGGAAAAGCAGAAAGAGCTGAGGCAGCATCATTTGCCAAGGAAAAGGTCAGTACCTTTAAGCCAATTTATCTCCTTCATCGTCAATACTTCGGGTATAGCATATTTTGTTGGGATCAACAGCAACGTCACGTCGTCGAGGAATTCGTTACTTCAGGAAAGTCTCCGCTAGTTGACTGTAAAATCATTTGGAGTTTTGCAGTTATTGCTTTAAGAACTGTGCGTTTCGTATTTATCACTTTAAGAACTGGTCGAGTTGCCGTATAGCAGTTAAGTTATGATTAGGTTAGTGGTTTGTTTACTTTTAATTTATTGTTGAGCTGATGTAAAGAAATGTTTTATTTGTTATTTAAAAAAAAAAAACTCTCTCAATTCGGTATTCATTGTTGTCGTGCCAAAGCAATTGGGGGCTCGTCGGCTCTGTTCTGTTTTTTTTTTGCTTAAATACTTGTTTAAACCCGATTCTTGTGTTTGATTGGTTTATTAGTGGTTTTCGGCAGACATGAATATTGACGAATTTCTGGCTTTGCCAGACCCAGTGTTATTAGCGAAAGAGAAAAAGAATGATATATCTCAGATTGCTAGCTGGCTGGAACTTAAAAGGTTACATCAAAGCCTGTAATTCAGAGAAAAATCGCGTAACACTATGTAGAGTCGGGTGATTTTAATGAAGCTGTTTTGGATATGTTTCCAGTAAGTAATCTGCAGATGCGGTTACAAATCGAGCAAATGAAGTTAGAAGAGTGGATTTAAAGTGATGTACGTTGGAAGCTGAATATAAAAGGAACAATTGGAAGCTAACTTGGAAGTAAGTCAGTTAAAGCTCAAAATAAACAGAGGGAGTTTGAACTTGCCATGGCCGAATTAAGGTAGGGAAATCTGTCTTCTCCATCTAGGAAACAATTTGTTGCCAGTCGATAAGTTATATTAGCTCCTCAATCTAAGGAAACAGATGTAGAGAGATATTTTCAAAATTTTGAAACTGTTGCTCTGATTTCAGAGTGGCCGAAAGAGAAATGGCCAGTCATGTTACAAACTGTAATTGAAGGCAAGGCACGACAAGAGTATACAGTTTTAACTGCTGAGCAAGTACTTGATTATGATATTGTGAAGCAGCATATATTAAAATAGTATGAACTGGCTCGGGAATCATACCGAGAAAGATTCAGAAATTTGAAGAAATCGGTGTAAAAGCGTGTAATATTTGCTTACTATAAAGCTATGTGTTTTGAGAGAACAGTTACCTCTAAGAATGTGAATGGGGAGTATAATAAATTGAAAGAGCTGGTTTAATGGAGTAATTTAAAAGGAGCATCTCTGTTGAAGTAAGGATATACTCAAATGAGAGGGACACTTATACATTGCCGGACTCTGCTAAATTAGCTGATTAGTATACTAAATCCACAAGAATATGTTTCCTCAGGGCAGAAATTTAAAAGGAATAATAACACAGAGAGTCAATGTAGACCAGAAAATAAATCACTAGTCAGTGATAAAGGTACGGATGAAGGAGATCTTGTGAAGGAAAGATAGTTTGTTCCCATTAGTAGTTATTGTAAGAAACCCTGTCATGTAATAGCTAACTGTTTCCGATTGAAGAAGGAGAAGGAAGCAGTCCCACATGCTTGCGAGCGACCTGTAAATCCATAGAGTTCGATAAATGCAAATGAAGCTTTGTTAGAGTCTGACCACGTTAAGAGGGGATATGATCATTTTATAACCGACGGATTTTTATCCTTGAAAGAAGGATCCACTCCGGTGCCAATGAAAATTCTTTGGTATATTGAAGCTTCTCAATCACTGATGTTAGACATTGTGTTAAAGTTTAATGATGAGTCTGACACTGATGGGGTAACCTATATACGAGGTGTTGGAAGTGCCCTTTTGCCTGTACATTGGCATAGAGTGAATTTAAGGTCAGGGTTAGTTACAGGACTTGTTAAAGTAAGACTACAACCCAGCTTACCTGTGAATGATGTTTCTCTTTTGTTAGTGAATGACTTAGCAGATGGACATGTTTTTCCCGAAGTGCATTTTGACAATAGATTCAGAGGAACCACAGAAGGATTCTAACACATATTCTTCCTGTGTTGTAACTCGAGCTATGGCTAAAAAGGTTGATGTGCAGAATGAGGTTGTTACCCATGATTGTTCAACTCGTGATTCGAATTTTGAGAATGTGTCAGAAAATTTATTGCCTTCATTGTTTGAAGAAGATTCTTGGAATCAGTCTGATCCTGAAGATATGTCTCTGACTCGGAAGGAGATGATAGCAGAGCAGAGTAGATACCCTGAGATTATCAAATTAAAGGAACAAGTTCTTCCGGATACTGAAATTGATATGGTGACAGTTGGGTATTATTTTGAGAAAAGAGTGTTGATGAGGAAGTGGAGACCGTCTACAATTCCTGCAAGTGCTGAATGGAAGGTTTTCACCAGTAACTGTTCCTAAAGTTTATCGAAATGAGAATTGAAGTTTAGCCCATAATGTGCCCTTGCCTGGACATGAAGGAATGAAGAAAACTGTAAGCGCGGTTTTTGCACACTTTTACTGGCCTGGTTTGAGAATACATGCGGAGACGTTTTCCAGGACGTGTCTTACTTGCCAAATTGTGGGTAAACCTAATCAATTTACTCCTGTGGCATCACTGCTACCTATTCCCGCACTTCGTGAACCGTTTTCCAAAATTATTATAGATTGGGGAGACCCATTACCAAAAGCAAAAACTGTCTATCAATACTTGCTGAACACCATGTGCACTGCGTCAATGTTTTCAGAGGCAGTACCACTTAGGAAAATACTGACAAATACTGTAACAAAGGCTCTTATAAAATTCTTTACTTATTTTGGGTTGCCTAAGGAAATACAATCGAATCAAGAAATAAACAATTTTATGCCTTGATTGTTTCAAAATATATTTTATAAACGGGGAGCTAAGCATATTAACTCGTCTACATGCCATCCAGAATCACAAGGAACATAGGAGAGGTTTAACTCTACCCTCAAGACTATAATTATGACGTATTTTGAAGAAAATGAAAATGATAGGGATGAGGACATACATTTACCTCTATTGGCAGTAAGGGAGTCGGTACAGGAATCAAATATGTTTTATTCCATTTGAACTTGCATTTGGGCACAGAGTGGAAGGACCTTTTGCCATGTTAAAAGAACAATGGATTAATAAACAGGTACACACTGATTTGCTGGATAATGTTGTAAAATTGAAGGACAGATTACATAAACCTTCTAGCTTAGCCAGGGAAAAAGTAAAATTGACTCAGAAGATTATGAAAACATGGTATGATACAGAAGCTGGGATGAGGTCATTTTAGCCTAGAGATAAGGTTTTAGTTCTTTTCCCACTGCAAACGAATATTTTTCAAGCTAAATTTCATGGTCCTTATGGAATTATATCTGAAGTTAATGACATGGATTGTGTGACTAAAAACAGCAGATCGAAGAAGGCCGACACAACTTAGCCATATAATTATGATAAAACCATATTATGTGAAACAGTCTGCTACTGTGACTGTTGTGGTCACTAATAATGAGTCTGATCTGACTAGGAACATAATGGATGAATCATCTGAAACTCATTCTAAATGCAACACTGTTTCTGCCAGATTACCAATATCAACAATTCTGGAAAATATTGATTATAAATTAGCTCATTTACAGCCAGAGCAGAGGTAGCAACTGAATCAATTAATTTTTAAATATAAGGTTCTGTTTCCGGACGTGCCTAGAAGAACCACAATAGCTTCACACGATGTAGATGCTGGGCATGCCAAATCCATAAAGCAACATCCATATAGGTTGAAAAATCGAAAAACGTGAACTTGCTGAGAAAGAAATTAAGCGTATGTTAGAGAATAATATTTTAGACCTTCTAATTCGAATTGGAGTTCACCTTGTCTTATGGTGCCTGAGTCATACGGTAGTATTCGGTTTTGTACAGGATACAGAAAGGTGAATGCTGTAACGAAAACAGAAGCATATCCAATTCCTAGAGAGAAGGATTGTGTAGATAAATTTGGAAAAGCAAAGTTCCGTACAAAGATTGATTTGATGAAAGGGTATTGGTGTGTCCCATTAACGGACAGAGGTAGAGAGATTTCTGTATTTTTAACCCCATCTGGGTTATATGAATATAATGTTCTTCCATTTGGGATGAAGAATGCCCTTGGTACTTTCCAGGGGATGATTAAATCTGTGATTTATGTGTTAAAAGATGCCGATGCCTGCATTGACGATTTACTTAATACTTGGGAAGCACATATTACTGTGGTGGAGAAATTATTTGAAAGGCTTTCAGAAGCTAACTTAACTATTGGCTTTGCTAATATTGAATTTGGGCATGCCACTGTGACTTAACCTAGTTATATTGTCGGTCAACGTAAATTAGCTCCTGCTCAGGCAAACATTCGGGCAAATTTAGAGGCCCCCACTCGGGAAGTCACTGCTAATTGACCGCATAAATCTCTTGGACTTTTGCAGTTATCGCTTTAAGAACTGTTCGCATTGCCATATAGCAGTTAATTTCCGGTTAAGTTAGTCGTTTGTTTACTTTTCATTTGTTGTTGAGCTGTTTAAACAAATGCTGTATTTATTATTAAAAACCTGTCTCAATTTTATATTCAGTGTTGCCGTGCCATAACTTGGGTCACGTTGCATTAATACAAGACGTCCCTAAGGCCGCACTTGGAGGGCGGTGTCCAGGTTTGGTCGCCCTGATGTATGAAAAATGCCACTGAGCTGGGAAGAATGCAGAAGGATATTTACGAGAACGTTGACGGGACCTGAGGGTCTAAATTACGAAGATTAGACAGGCTTTGGAGCGCAGGGGCGACCTTATAGAGGTGTATAAAACCAAGTAGGCGCAGACAAGGTGATTGGGCACTCTCAGTTTTTTTTCTGGGCTTGAAGAACTGAGGCCCAAAGCGCACCTGTCAGAGATTAGCAGAAAGAGATTTACTCTGCGACACGTGACAACGCGCTGCCAAAGGAAATGGTCAGAGCTGAAGCATTACAGCTGGTACACTTGTGGGCATAGCACGTGATAGCTCCAGAGTGACGTCAGTAATGTGAACTCTGACCTGCTTGTGCAGTCACTGGCAGTTCGCCTGATCCCGAGGCGGTGGGAGGATCTTCATTATCATCGATGAGAAGTTCATCTTTCTGAAGGCTCAGCACTGAGTAGATCGATATTTGACCGTCTGGGAGAGAAAGAGAATGTGGGAGAGTGAAATAGAAGGAGGAGAGACCGGGAGAGAATGGAGGTTGATGTCGGAGAGAGAGAGAGGTGTTGAGAGCGTAGGGAGAGAGAGGAATAAGTGAGGGAGAAAGGGCCCAGAGGCAAGAAGATTTGAGGGAGAAGTGAGGGGAGACCAAACAGGAGAGAGAGGGTGAAAGGGACGCATGGAGGGGTGACAAAGTAATATATGGGAGAAATACGCTGGAATATCGGAAAGAATAGAGGGGACAGAGAACGGTGTGAAAAAGAGGAAAGAGATTGTTACACGGAGAATATGGTGCGAGCTGATGTGTGAAGAGGGGTGACAAGGATGAGTGAGATAACGAAAGAGTGGGGGAGAGAGGTGGAGAGTGAAGGGAGGAAAAAGTGGAAGAGAGAGAGGGAAGAGACAAGTGGAGAGAAGAGAATTAGTGACAGAGAGGAGAAAGGGAGAGGGCCGTTAATATATTATTTTTCGTAATGTTGTTATTTTCGTATAATAATAATAAATTATTATCAGGTATTAATATTGAAGTAGTAAAATGGATTCAACAGTGGCTGGATGGGAGATGCTATAGAGTAGTGGTGGATAACTGTTTGTCAGGTTGGAGGCCGGTGACTAGTGGTGCGCCTCAGGGATCTGAACTGGATCCAATGTTGTTTGTCATATACATTAATGATCTGACTGATGGGGTGGTAAATTGGATTGGTAAGTATGCAGATAATACAAAGGTAGGTGGCGTTGTGGATAATGAAGTAGGTTTTCAAAGTTTGCAGAGAGATTTAGGCCAGTTAGAAGAGCGGGTTGAGCGATGGCAGATGGAGTTTAATGCTGATAAGTGTGAAGTAATACATCTATGTAGTAATAATCCAAATAGGACACACATGGTAAATATTAGGGCATTGAAAAATGCAGTAGAACAGAGTGATCTAGGAATACTGGTGCATGGTTCCCAGAAGGTGGATCTCATGTGGATAGGGTGGTGAAGAAAGCTTTTGGTATGCTGGCCTTTATAAATCAGAGCATTGAGCATAGGAGTTGGAATGTAACGTTAAAATTGTACAAGGCCGACTTTGGACTATTGCGTACAGTTATGATCACCGAATTATAGGAAAGATGTCAGCAAAATAGAAGGACTACAGTTTAGCTTTACCAGAATGTTACCTGGGATTCTGCACCTAAGTTATAGGGAACGGTTGAACAAGTTAGGTCTTTATTCTTTCGATAGTCCAAGGTTGGGAGTGGACTTGATAGAGGTATTTAAAATTATGAGGGGGAAAGATAGAGTTGACGTGGATAGGCTTTTTTCATTGAGAAGGAAGGGGGAGAGTGCGGAGAGAGATGGAAGGTAAGCGTGACAGAAATGGGGAAACAGGAGGTGGGAGGAGGGATGTGGAGAATAGAGGATGAGGAGTTTCGGCGAGAGACTGGGAGCGGGAGGGAGAAAAGAAGTAGAGAACGGGAGAAAGAGAGGGTTAGAGAGAGCCGGAATGACAGGAGGCAGAGTGAAGGAGAGGGAGGGAGAGAGGGCGCTCTCCCTCTCAAATTAGAGAGAGTACAGAGAAGATGTATTAGAATGTCACCTGGGTTTCAGCACCTAACTTACAGGGAAAGTTTGAACAAGTTAGGTCTTTATTCTTTGGAGGGTAGAAGGTTGAGGGGAGACTTGATAGAGGTATTTAATATTATGAGGGTGATAGATAGAGTTCACGTGGATATGTTTTTTTCCATTGAGAGTAGAGGAGTTTCAAACAGAGGACATGAGTTGAGAGTTAGGGGGAGTTAGGGGAATTCCTATACTCCGAGAGTGATGGCTGTGTGGAACGAGCTTCCGGTAGAAGTGGTAGAGACAGTTTCGGTATTGTCATTTGAAGTACAATTGGATAGGTATATGGACCGGAAACGAATCGAGGGCGATGTGCTGAGTGCAGATTAGTGGGACTAGGTGAGAGTAAGCGTTCGGCACGGACTAGAAGGGCCGAGATGGCCTGTTTCCGTTCTGTAATTGCTATATGGTTATATGATTTATAAGGTAGTTGTATTATTGTTTGCAACGTTTGCTCTTTTTTCACACATTGGACCTATGACTGTCTTGTCGGAATTAAAATGTTGAGGGATTTTCGGAGACTCGTTTGTGTTTCTTTGTTTCGTGGCTGTTGGCAAGAGGAACAACGGTAAGGTAACTTAGTGCTTAGCAAACAGCTCTACAGTACCAGCGCCTTCCAGTCGCTGGCTGGAGGGACTTTGTCCCTTCTCCCCGTGACCGAGAAGGTGTCGTTCACGTACTCCAGTCTCCTCCCACCGTCCGCAGACATACCAGCTGGTAGGTTAGTTGGCCATTGCAAAACGGGCAGTTATAAGGCCAGGATTAAATTGGGGAATTGCGGCACCGTTTTTCAAAAGACAAGTAAATATATTTTTTTTCTCTAAAAGGAAGATGAATCTCACGGTTGTTTGTAGTACAGATATAGAACGAGCCTTCGGGTGTTCGAAATCCTTAGGGCTGTTATGAATGAAAATGGAGATGAATGGGTTGGTAATTTTGCAGTCATCACAAAGATTGGTGGTGTTGTGGAGAGGGTTGCAGATGTGTAGAAAAAAGACAAACGGACGTTAACCCGGATTAATGTGAGGTTCGGGGCTCTAGGACGTCAAATGCGAAAGGACAGGATACAGGTAATAGCACGACACTTAAGTGGCGACGGAGAAGGCGATTTTGTGTTGTTCGCGTAGGTCGATGGGTAGTTAAATATATGAATGTAGTCGGGCCTTTGGCAACGTCCCTCCTTTGGGAGATTTATTGACAAGTTTGCGATGCAGGAGATTAACAGTAACTGGGCCAATTGTTTTCCAATTGGCTTGGCCACAGAAATAAGAGCGCGAAGATCTCTGGTTGCTGTCCCAGAGTGGTTTGACGCACGTAAAGGTGCTGTCTCTGGCAAAAATTTGGATAGAAACCGCGATTTTCAACAAGGCATCTGTGTTTCGGACACAGATTTGGTTTATTACTGTCACATATAGATCAACCCATACAGCACAGGAACAGGCCCTTCTGCGCAAGATATTGTCCACTGGAAATCAATTCCTGCCCTCGTATCTTCTGCATACTCTGTGTCCATGCGCCTTCATATGTGGACAGGGCCAACGGCCTTAACCTGTTCTTTAACAGATTTGACAATTTGGTCCCTGCCCATCTCCCACATGATTCATCTGCTGCCCACCCCCAACCAACACATACTCCGCTCTCCCCTTCTACCCCTCCTCACAGCCCCCACCCTGATCTCGTGACTACACCCCCCCACACCTGAAACCACCACGGTGGGCTTCACAGCTGAACAGGTGAGAAGACAGCTGAAACGTCTCCACCCAAGCAAGGCTGCAGGACCGGATGGTGTCAGCCCCAGTGTGCTCAAAGCCTGTGCCCCCCAGCTATGTGGGGTACTTCAGCATGTCTTCAACCTGAGCCTGAGTCTCCAGAGGGCTCCTGTACTGTGGGAGACGTCCTTCCTCATTCCTTTACGGAAGACGCCGCGCCCCAGTGGCTCCAATGACTACAGACCGGTGGCATTGACCTCCCACATCATGAAGACCCTGGAGAGACCTGTTCTAGGGCAGCTCCGGCCTATGGTTAGGCCACACTTAGACCCCCTCCAGTTCGCCTATCAGTCCCGACTAGGAGTTGAGGATGCCATCGTCTACCCGCCGAACCGTGTCTACGCCCACCTGGACAAGCCGGCGAGCACAGTGAGGGTCATGTTTTTTGACTTCTCCAGTGCGTTCAACATTATTCGCTCCGCTCTGCTTCCCTGGAGTAATCGATTATTGATTACCTGACTGGCAGACCATAGTACATGCGCTTGCAACATTCTGTGTCACACAGAGTGCTCAGCAGCACTGGGGCTCCACAGGGGGCTGTCCTGTCTCTCTTTAACTTTACCATCTACACCTCGGACTTCAACTACTGTACAGAGTCTTGCCATCTTCAGAGGTTTTTGGATGAATCTGCCACAGTTGGATGCATCAGCAAGGGAGATGAGGTTGAGTACAGGACTACGGTGGGTAACTTGTGACATGGTGCGAGCAGAATCATCTGCAGCTTATTGGAAAAATTCTAAGGAGCTGGTGGTGGACCTGAGGAGAGCTAAGGCACGGGTGACCCCTGTTTCCATCCAAGGGGTCAGTGTGGACATGGTGGAGGATTACAAATACCTGGGGATACGAATTGACAATAAACCGGATTGGTCAAGGAGCACTGAGACTGTCTACAAGAAGGGTCAGAGCCGTCTCTATTTCCTGAGGAGACTGAGGTCCTTTGACATCTGCCGGATGATGCTGAGGATGTTCTACGAGTCTGGTGGCCAATGCAACCACAGTGTTTGCTGTTGTGTGCTGGGGCAGCAGGCTGAGGGTAGCAGACACCAACAGAATCAACACACTCATTCGTAAGGCCAGTGATGTTGTGGGGGTGGAACTGGACTCTGTGACGGTGGTGTCTGAAAGGAGGATGCTGTCCAAGTTGCATTCCATCTTGGACAATGACTCCCATCTACTCCATAATGTACTGGTTAGGCACAGGAGTACATTCAGCCAGAGACTCATTTCACCGAGTTGCAACACTGAGCGTCTTAGGAAGTCATTCCTTTCTGTGACCATCAAATTTTACAACTCCTCTCTCGGAGTGTCAGACACCCTGAGCCAATGGGTTGGTCCTGGAGTTATTTCCACTTGGCATGATTAACGTATTATTATTTAATTATTCATGATTTTATATTGCTTTATTTCGACACTATTCTTGGTTGGCGCGGCTGTAACGAAACCCAATTTCCCTCGGGATCAATAAAAATATGTCTGTCTCTCTGTCGTCTATCACATTCATGGGTCTATCCAAACATCCTGAAAGTCTCTACTCCCTATCAATATATAGAGGTACCGACTAGAGAGGATGCAATATTAGATCTGCTATTTGGAACCGAGTTAGGACAGGTGACTAATGTGTGTGTAGGGTAACACTTAGGTTCCAGTGGTCATAACACCATTAGTTTCAAATTGGTCCTGTACAAAGATAGATCTGTTCCTAGGGTTGAGGTTCTAAACTAGAAAAAGGTCAAATTTGAAGAAATGAAAAAAAGATCTAAAATGCGTGGATTGGGACGGGTTGTTCCCTGGCAAGAATGTCGTTGGTAAGTGGGAAGCCGTCAAAGGCGAAATTTTGAGAATGCAGTGTTTTCCTGTCAGGTTTAAAGACAAAGTGAATAACAATTAAGGAACCTTGGTTCTCTGGGGATACTGGAAATCTGATAAAGAAGAAGAGAGAGATGTATAACATGTGTTGGAAACAGGGAGCAAATAAGGAACTTAAGGAATATAAAACGTGCAAAAAAACTTAAGAAAAAATCAGGAAGACTAAAAGAGGTAGCTTTGACATTCAAGGTGAAATATAATCCTAAGAGCTTCAACAGGTATATCAAAAGCAAAAGGATAGTAAGGGACATATTTGGTCATCTTGAAGTGGTCGGCTATGTATGGAACCAAAAGAAATGTGGGAGGTCTTAACTGGATTTTTGCGTCTGTATCTACTAAGGAAATTGGCATGGAGTCCATGGAAATACGGCAAACAAGTAATGACGTCATGGAAACTATACAGGTTTGAGGTGCTTGCTACCTTGATACAAATCAGATTAGATAAATCCCAAGGACCTGGAAGGAGCTTGAAGGGGACTGGTATTGAAATTGCAGGGGCCCTGCCAGATATATTAAAATGTCTGTATCTACAGGTGAGGTGCCGGAGGATTGGTGGATAGATCATGTTGTTCCGTTGTTTAAAAAATTGCTCTAAAAGTAATCCGGGAAATTACAGGCCGGTAAATTCGACATAAGAACATAAGAGATAGGAGCAGGAGTAGGCCAATCGGCCCCTCAAGCCTGCTCCGCCATTCAACAAGATCATGGCTGATCCAATCTTAACTCTAGTTTTCACCGAATCCCACGAGGCAACAGTGCCAACCAACAGGGCACCATGCCGCCCATTTTATTTTATTATTCATCCAGCCCCACACCCATGTGATCACCCGGGGGAAAAAAAAAACCGAGTTGCCAATTGAGGAGAAATAATCTGGAAAATTCCTCTCCGACCCATCCAGGCTATCGAAAACTGGTCCAGGAGATCACATGGCTGATCTAAACCTAGCATCGGTAGTAGGTGAATTATTGAAAGATTTACTTAGAGATAGGATTTGGAAGTGTTTCGATAGACCGGGACTTACTAGGGAGAGTCAACACGGCGTTGTGTGTGGTAGGCCATGTTTAACAATCTATTAGAGCTCTTCTAGGAGGTTACAAGGAAAGTGGATGAAGGGAAGGCAGTGGATGTTGTCTACATGGACTTCAGTTAGGCCTTGAGAAGGTCCGGCATGGGAGGTTAGTTAGGAAGATTCAATCACCAGGTATACATGGTGAGGTAGGAAATTGGATTAGGCATTGGCTCAATGGGAGAAGTCAGGGAGTGTTAGTGGAGGATTGCTTCTCTGAGTGGAGGCCTGTGACTAGTGGTGTGCAACAGGCATCAGTGCTGGGTCCATTGTTATTTGTCATCTATATCAATGATCAGGATGATAATGTGCTAAATTGGTTCAGCAAATTTTCTGATGATACCAAGATTGGAGGTGCGGTGGACAATGAGGTACATTTTCAAAGCCCGCAGAGGGATCTGGACCAGCTTGAGAAATGGGCTGAAAAATGACAGATGGAGTTTAATACGTTCAAGTGTGAGGTATTGCACTTTGGAAGGAAGAACCCAGGTAGAACATACAAGGCAAATGGTAGGGCACTGAGGAGTGCAGTAGAACAAAGGGATCTCGGAATACAGATACAAAATTCCCTAAAAGTGGCGTCACAGGTAGATAGTGTAGTAAAGATAAATGTTGGTACATTGTCCTTTATAAATCAAACTATTGAGTGTAAGAGTTGGAATGCAATGGTGAGGCTGTATAAGACATTGGTGAGGCGGAATTTGGAGTCTAGTGTGGAAGTCTGGTCACCTAATTACATGAAGGATATTAATAAGGTTGAAAACCTGCAGAAAAGGTTTACAAGGCTGTTGCCGGGACTTGAGTAACTGCGTTACAGAGAAAGGTTGAATAGTTTAGGACTCTATTCTGTGGAGCTTAGAGGAATGAGGAGAGCCTTGATGGAGGTATATAGAATTATGATGGGTATAGATAGATTGAATGCAAGCAGGGTTTTTTTTCCACTGAGGCTAGGAGAGAAAAAGGCCAGAGGACATGGGTGAAGTGTGAAGGGGGAAAAGTTTAAAGGGAACATTAGGTGGAGCTTCTTCACACAGAGAGTGTTGGGAGTGCGGAATGAGCTGCCAGATGCAGTTGTAAATGCGGGCTGACATTTAACATTTAAGAAATACTTGGACTGCTACATGGATGAGAGGTGTATGGAGTGAAATTTGCCAGGTACAGGTCAGTGGGACTAAGCAGACAAAATGGTTCGGCACAGTCAAGAAGGGCCAAAAGGCTGTCAAGTTCTATGGTTCTATGGTTCTGACATGTGCAGCCATAATAAGGGATCTGTAAACATGGATCCCAAGATGTCTCTGCTCATCAACACCACTTTGGAACTTGGATTTCATGTTGTATTATCGCTTTCCATTTGACCTAACAAAGTTCAACATTTCACGTTGGTCCGTATCAAATTCAATCTGTCATGGCTTTAGCCATATTAATAACTGATCTCTCTCCCACTGAATTTTTTGCCAGTATTCTACGCTTTGCACAACACCATCTATCGTCGCATCATCTGCAAACCTATTAGCCAACCCATCTACATTTTCACTGAGATCGCTTGCATACATCACAAAGAGGAGATGTCCCTGTGGAATGCCATAGATACAGAACACTTGACAGGAGTAGAAAAGGTAAAGGAATAACAGAATGCAGAGTAAAGTGTCACAGTTACAGAGAAAGTGCAGTGCAGGTGGACAATACGATGCAAGGGGCCTCGACGTGGAAGGCGTTGAAGTCAAGTATCCAGTTATCGCCCTAGGGGACCGTTCAATAATCTGATAAAAGCGAGTCGAGACTGTCTTTGAACCTGGCGAGGCTTGGTTTCGTATCTTTCCCCGTGTGGGGTTGGGGGTTAGGGTAGGTCGGAGTCTTTATTACGGAAGCTGCTTTAACGGCGCAGTGGACAGTGTAGATGGAGTCCGTGGATTTGGGCCTGTCTGATCTGCTCGATTCAAGCTGACTGAGAACAAAGTGCCATAAATGACAGATGGTCACTTGCTGGTCAGAAGACAATAAATGGATGCTGACCTGGAACAGCCAATGGAAACTGTTAAAGGTCAGACACGTGACCGGCAGCCAATGACACTGGAATAGACAATAGACAATAGACAATAGGTGCTGAAGTAGACCATTCGGCCCTTCGAGTCTGCACCGCCATTTTGAGATCATGGCTGATCAATTCCTTATCAATACCCGGTTCCTGCCTTGTCCCCATAACCCCTTGATTCCCCTATCCATAAGATACGTATCTATCTCCTTCTTGAAAGCATCCAGAGAATTGGCCTCCACCACCTTCCGAGGCAGTGCATTCCAGACCCCCACAACTCTCTGGGAGAAGAAGTTTTTCCTTAACTCTGTCCTAAATGACCTACCCCTTATTCTCAAACCATGCCCTCTGGTAATGGACTCTCCCAGCATCTGGAACATATTTCCTGCCTCTATCTTGTCCAATCCCTTAATAATATTATATGTTTCAATCAGATCCCCTCTCAATCTCCTTAATTCCAGCGTGTACAAGCCCAGTCTCTCTAACCTCTCTGCGTAAGACAGTCCAGACATCCCAGGAATTAACCTCGTGTATCTACGCTGCACTTCCTCTACAGCCAGGATGTCCTTCCTTAACCCTGGAGACCAAAACTGTACAAAATACTCCAGGTGTGGTCTCACCAGGGCTCTGTACGAATGCAAGAGGATTTCCTTGCTCTTGTACTCAATTCCCTTTGTAATAAAGGCCAACATTCCATTAGCCTTCTTCACTGCCTGCTGCACTTGCTCATTCACCTTCAGTGAACAAGGACTCTGAGATCTCTTTGTATTTCTCCCTTACCCAACTCTACACCGTTCAGATAATAATCTGCCTTCCTGTTCTTACTCCCAAAGTGGATAACCTCACACTTATTCACATTAAACGCCATCTGCCAAGTATCTGCCCACTCACCCAGCCTATCCAAGTCACCCTGAATTCTCCTAACATCCTCATCACATGTCACACTGCCACCCAGCTTAGTATCATCAGCAAATTTGCTGATGTCAATTTCTATGCCTTCATCCAAATCGTTAACGTAAATGGTAAACAGCTGTGGTCCCAATACCGAGCCCTGTGGCACCCCACTAGTCACCACCTGCCATTCCGAGAAACACCCATTCACCGCTGCCCTTTGCTTTCTACCTGCCAACCAGTTTTCTATCCATGTCAATGCCTTCCCCCCGATGCCCTGAGCTTTGATTTTACCCACCAATCTTCTATGTGGGACCTTATCAAATGCCTTTTGAAAATCGAGGTACACTACATCCACCGGATCTCCCCCGTCTAACTTCCTGGTTACATCCTCGAAAAACTCCAACAGATTAGTCAAACATGATTTACCCTTGGTTAATCCATGCTGGCTCGGCCCAATCCTATCACTGCTATCTAGATATGCCACTATTTCATCCTTAATAATGGACTCTAGCATCTTTCCCACCACCGATGTCAGACTGACAGGTCGATAGTACTCTGTTTTCTCCCTCCGTCCTTTCTTAAAAAGTGGGATAACATTAGCCATTCTCCAATCCTCAGGAACTTATCCTGAATCTAAGGAACATTGGAAAATGATTACCAATGCATCCGCAACTTCCAGAGCCACTTCCCTTAGTACCCTAGGGTGCAGACCATCTGGACCTGGGGATTTGTCAGCCTTCAGTCCCATCAGTCTTCTCATCACCGTTGAAATAAGTGTATCGGTAAGAAATGAACATAAAACAAACGCTTCGAGAAACATGCAAATACGTTTAACTGGGGAGCCGCGTAACAACATTTTGTTACCCAGATGGTCGTCAGTCCATGGCACAAACTGCCAGAGGAAGTGGTCAAGGCAGATGCATCGGAAACTAGGACCTGGGGAGTATGACACGTGACCCCTTCAGAATGGCTTCGCTACTGTGAACTCTGACCTGTCTGTGCAGTGACTCGCTGATCGCCCGGTCCCGAGGCAATGGGAGGATTCTCACCCTCATCGACGAGGGGTTCATCTTTCCCAAAGTTCAGCTCTGAGTCGTGGAGGTCAGACGGTCTGGGGAAGAAAGTGAGAGAATGAGAGAGAGAGAGAGAGAAATAGAAGGAGGACAGATCGGTAAATAATGGGAGAGGGGGTGAGGACAGGGAGACGGAGCAGAGAGACGGGATTATAGTGCGGAAAGAGAGGGATGAGAGGTGGGGATTGAAGGTGACAGGGTGGTGGAGGTGAGGGGAGAGAGCCGATGAGACAGAGCAAGAGAGTGTGGATGAAAAAAAATGAATGGAGTGGGGAATGAGCGAATGGAGTGATGGGCGAAAAAATGGGAGAGAATTGAGCTGAGGCAACGGAGAAAGAGGAAAGGAGAGAGGGAGAGAGGAAGGGAAAAAAGGAGCGTGGTTATGCCTAGGGAGTGAGAGAGACCCTGGGAGCGGGGGTGAAAAGGGTACGGAGACTGAGACTAGAGGGAGCGAAGTGAGGGGAGAGGGAAAGGGTGCGCGAGGACAGCGAGAGCAGTAGAGAGGGAGAGTGTGACAGAGGGAGATCAGAGAGTGTGGGAAATGGGAGAGTGGGAAAAAAGAAATAGATAGAGGGGAAATGGCAACAGAGAAAGCAGGAGGCGTAGAAGGGGAGAGATGTGGAAAGGTCAAGGAAAGGGTTGGGAAAGGGACGTGAGCTTGAGAGGGAGGGTGACAGAAAGGAATTGGTCGGCCAGAGAGGATGAGAGAGGATTAGCATGTGAGAGATAGGGGAAGAAAGTGGGAGGCAGGAGAGAGAGAGAGGAATGAGAGAGTGGGGTTCTAACGAGGAGAGTGTTCCCCATCCTCACCACCTCTTTACACTCCACTCCCTCCTCTCCACTCCTGCCAAGATGTCTGCTGCTCACCGGCCATGACACTGCACTCCCTGCTCTCGCACCACGCCTCCAACCACAAAGCGCACCCTCCTCATTGCGCCCAATTTAACCCCCTTACGCGGTACTACCACCACAGCACACATCCCATGGCTTCCTGTGTACCAACCCCCACGCAGCGCAATATCCACATCGCCTTCCACAGCTCTCCATCTATACCGCCCCTATAGCTTCTCTGCCTTGCACCCCGACCCTCCCTCCTCTCCGACTGTCACATGGAGCTCGTATCTCATCGCCAGTCGCACGCATTGATTCTGGATTATTGTCTCACAGGGAATCATTAGCGTCAACAGTGCTCTTGCCATAAAATTTCTCAACAGGAAGGAACACATCAGATAAACAGAGTCAAAACAACAAAAGTGAAACTTCCCTCCACCTGTCCGGACCCTGGGAGCAGAGAGGGCTTTGATAATAATGTCCGCTTACGATACATCAAGCTCAGAAATATAGTGAAGCTACTTCCACACCGTCCCATCACACACTCCCGTGGTCAGACACAGAGTGAATCTACCTCCACACCTTCCCATCACACACTGCCGGGGTCTGACAGTGAGTAAATCACCCTCCATACCGTCCCATCACACACTCCCGGGGTCAGACACAGAGTGGAACTCCTTCCACACTGTCCATAACACACTCCCGGGGTCAGACACAGAGTGAATCACCCTCCACACCGTCCCATCAAACACTCCTGGGGTCAGACACAGAGTGAATCTCCCTCCAAACTGTCTATAACACACTCCCGGGGTCAGACACAGAGTGAACCTCCCTCCAAACCGTTCCATCACACACTCCCGGGGTCAGACACAGAGTGAATCACCGACCACACCGTCCCATCACACCGTCCCGGGGTCAGACACAGAGTGAATCTCCCTCCACACCGTTCAATCACACACTCCCGGGGTCAAACACAGACTGAATCTCCCTCCACCCCTTCCCGTCCGCTGCCCCCGGGGTCAGACACAGAGTGAATCTCCCTCCACACCGTCCGGTCATACACTTCCGGGAACAAACGCAGTTAATTTCCCTCCGCTCCGTTCAATCACACACTCCTGGGGTAAGACACACTCCACACTCTCCCTTCCCTTTCTCCCCTTTCACAGAGTGAATCTCCCTCTACACCGACCCATCAGACACTTCCGGGGTCAGACACAAAGTGTATCTCCCTCCACACCGTCAAGTCACACTTTCCAGCGGTCAGACCGAGAGAAGCTGGCTCCTCAACGTTGTCCCATCACACACTGCAGGGGTGAGACACTGAGTGAATCTCCATCGATCCGTCTCTGCCCCACTCTCTTCTCGATGGAGATGGTAAGTCCGGTTTTACGAGCTGCACATTCACGTAAGTCTCGCTGTGGTCCATCCTGTCGAGGATCCTTTGCGTCTCTGAGCTGAGCGAGGTGAAGAAACTGTTGTCAGAGGAAGCCCGTGTTGATAAGATTATCAGAGCGACACAAACAAACACCGAATGAGCGGCTGATAAAGACAGGAGCCGAGAGGTGTTTGAGGTTCGACTCTCTTCACCCATTGGAACATAAGCTTGTGGGTGTCAGTATTGCAGAGAAGTATTGAAAGCTGGCGGTTACACTGACTGGACGAGAGAGAGAGAGAGAGAGAGAGAGAGAGAGAGAGAGAGAGAGAGAGAGAGAGAGAGAGAGAGAGAGAGAGAGAGAGAGAGAGAGAGAGAGAGAGAGAGAGAGAGAGAGAGAGAGAGAGAGAGAGAGAGAGAGAGAGAGAGAGAGAGAGAGAAGAGAAAAAGCGCTACAGAGAGGGCGGAAGGTTGTAGGGAAGGGACGATTGACGTTGAAGTAATATGGAAGTTGGTGGGACATAGGAAGAGAAGGGAGAGAGAAAGGAATCGAAGAGGGGGAGGAGGGAGGGATGATGAGTGAACAAGGATGGAAAGACGGACTGATATATTCTGACATTCATAGGCTTTCTTGACAGACAGATTTGCAACGAATACCCCTCCCCAACCCCAACAATCTGTTGATTCATGGTTTGAGCGTCAGCGCTCCCATTGCTCTGCTTATCGCCGGGGCTTCAGACCCTCTATGCTCTGGAAACCACGGTCCCGGAAAAAACCCGCAACACCCACCGAAGTAAGCGAGCCCCCTCCGTCCGAGAAGACGTCAGAACAATAGAATGCCATTTTTAGACTACTTGTCAAAGAAACGTGATATTTAGATATTGAAGTTTGCAGGAAACAAACACACGCTGAGCAGTGTTTGAGGTTTGACTCTCTTCACACATTGGAACATAAGCTGGAGGTTTGTCAGTATTTCAGAGAAGTATTGAAAGCGTGCGGTTACACTGACTGGGCCGGCATACAGACAGGGAAATAAAAATAAAAATAGCAGTGGCGTCGGCCCAGCAGACCGAGTACAGCAGCTCTCTCAAAAACCCTCCAACACCTTCTGTCTATCATTTTCTCTCTCTGCGTCTCTCATCTCCCCTCACTATCTCCCTATTTCTCTCCCATTCTAACCGGCATCAATCTCGCTCCTCTCTCCAGCTCTCTCCTTTTTCCTCCCTCCTTCTCTCTCCTCTGCCTTTCTATCTCACTGCCCACCTCACTAAGCCTTCTCTTTTTGTCTCCCCGCCCTCTTTACCCCACTTTCCCTCTTCCCACACTCTCCCACTCACAGTGAACATTTCTCGGACTGAAATGTGACCGGACCGTCTGTCCCGTTCCGGGGAAATGCGAGGCTCTCGAGACATTTTTAGACTGTGTAGTACTTTTCAGAGAAATTGGATATTATTATACTCAGGAAACCAGCGCAGGCTGAGGATTCAAGCTGGGGGTTATCAGTATTTCAGAGAAGTATTGAAAGCGTGCAGCTGCACTGACTGGACCGGCATACAGACAGCAAAAAATAAAATAGCAGTGACGTCAGCCCAGTACGTGAAGTTCAGCAGCACTCTCAAAAAACCCTCCATCATCTTCTATCTATCATTTTCTCTCTCTGCGTCCCTCACTCTCCCCTCACTATCTCCCTATTTCTCTCTCATGAATGCCAGTAACCCACTTCAATTTCGCTCCTCTCTCCAGCTCTCTCCTTTCTCCAATAATCCCTAACTCTCTATCGCACTGCCCTCCTCATCAAGCCTTCTCTGTTTGTCTCCCCACCCTCAGTCTCTCCTATCACCGGGCTGTCTGTCCCGTGCCTAGGAAACGTGTCGCCTACTGAACAGCTGGGAGTAGTTACATCCACCACAGTAAGTAAGGCGGTAGGTAAAAGGGGTCTTTGGAAATGGTGGGGGGCTATTGGCAAAAGGGCCGAACAAACACTCCCGGGTTCAGGCACAGAGTGCATCTCCCTCCACATCGTCCCACCACACACTCCCGGGGTCAGACACAGAGTGAATCTACATCCACACCGTCCCATCACACACTCCCGGAGTCAGACACAGAGTGAAGCTACCTCCACACCGTCCCATCACACACTCCCGGGTTCAGACACAGAGTGCATCTCCCTCCACACCGTCCCATCACAAACTCCCGGAGTCAGACACAGAGTGAAGCTACCTCCACACCGTCCCATCACACACTCCCGGGGTCAGACACAGAATGAATCTCCATCCACACCGTCCCATCACACACTCCCGTGTTCAGACACAGAGTGCATCTCCATCCACACTGTCCCATCAAACACTCCCGGGGACAGACACAGAGTGAATCTCCCTCCACACCGTCCCATCACACACTCCCTGGGTCAGACACAGAGTGAATCTCCCTCCGCTCCGTCCCATCACACACTCCTGGGTTCAGACACAGAGTGAATCTCCCTCCACACCGTCCCATCACACACTCCCGGGTTCAGACACAGAGTGCATCTCCATCCACACTGTCCCATCACACACTCCCGGGGTCAGACCCAGAGTGAAGCTTCCTCCACACCATCCCATCACACACTCCCGGAGTCAGACCCAGAGTGAAGCTCCCTCCACACCATCCCATCACACATTCCCGGAGTCAGACACAGAGTGAAGCTCCCTCCACACCGTCCCATCACACACTCCCGGGGTCAGACACAGAGTGAATCTCCCTCAGCACCGTCCCATCACAAACTCCCGTGTATAGACACAGAGTGCATCTCCATCCACACAGTCCCATCACACACTCCCGTGTTCAGACACAGAGTGCATCTCCATCCACACTGTCCCATCACACACTCCCGGGGTCAGACACAGAGTGAATCTCCATCCACACTGTCCCATCACAAACTCCCGAGGTCAGAGAGAGAGTGAATCTCCCTCTACACCGTCGCATCACACACTCTCTGGGTCAGTCACAGAGTGAATCTCCCTCCGCTCAGTCCCATCAAACACTCCTGGGTTCAGACACAGAGTGAATCTCCCTGCACACCGTCCTATCACACACTCCCGGGTTCAGACACAGAGTGCATCGCCATCCACACTGTCCAATCACACACTCCCGGGATCAGGCAGAGAGTGAATATCCCTCCACACCGTCCCATCACACACTCCCTGTGTCAGACACAGAGTGAATCTCCCTCCGCTCCGTCACATCTCACACTCCTGGGTTCAGACACAGAGTGAAGCTCCCTCCACACCGTCCTATCACACACTCCCTGAGTCAGACACAGAGTGAAGCTCCCTCCACACCGTCCCATCACACACTCCCGGGGTCAGATACAGGGTGAATCTATCTCCACACCGTCCCATCACACACTCCCGGGTTCAGACACAGAGTGCATCTCCATCCACACTGTCCCATCACACACTCCCGGGGTCAGACCCAGAGTTAATCTCCCTCCACACCGTCCCATCACACACTCCCGGGTTCAGACACAGAGTGCATCTCCATCCACTCTATCCCATCACACGCTACCGGGGTCAGACACAGAGTGAATCTCCCTCCACACCGTCCCATCACACACTCGCGGGGTCAGGCACAGAGTGAATCTCCCTCCACACCGTCCCATGACACACTCTCTGGGTCAGACACATGGTCAAGTTCCCTGCACACTGCTTGTGTTATTCACATAAACCGAATATTGGCTTCTCGGTTCTGAACCTGTGGTTCCGGACTACTTCCTCCCAGTGACTGGAATCTCACCACCCTATAGCCCTCCCTCCCTCCTCAGTTCGACCTCTGTTCTAACACACACTTATTATCTCTGAGACAGACACAGTTGGAGACAAAAGGAAAAACTGGTGAGAGGGAGAGAGGGAGTGAAGTGGGAGATTTTTTGCTGAATCCGTTTTGAGCTACAGGCTTTGATCTGTGTCTGATCTCGGGAACGTGTGATGTAGACCGTGCGTTGAACTTCATTTTTCATCTAACCCTTTGTGTATGTGACGGAACGATGTCGAGGGAGCTTCAATTTGAGTCTGATCCCGGCAATGTCTGATGGGACGGTGTGGACGGAGTTTCACTCTGTGTTTGACCCCGGGAATGTACGAGGGAAAGGTGTGGAAGGGGCTTCACTCCGAGTCGGACACCTGAGTGTGAGATGGAACGGTGGTGGAAGCAAATTTACTATGTGTCTAACACAGTTTGTATGCGCTGGTGTTGAGTTTTGGATTCTTGACTTTGGGTCTGATTCCAGGAATGTCTTTTGGGAGATTGTGTTGGAAAATTCTCTGTTTTTTCTGATAAAATGATTATTTGATGGGTCAGTGTCTGTGTGATCGGACTGTTCGGTGGGATCTCCATTTTACAAGTGACGCAGTGAATAGACCGGTATAAAAAGATCCCCATTCTGTGCCTGACGACCAAGAGAAAAATGGAAGGAGGTAATGGCTGTGACTGACCCCGGGAGTGTGTGATGGGACGGTGTGGAGGGGCTTTCACTCAGCGCCTGACCCCGGGAGTGTGTGGTGGACGGTGTGGAGGAAGATTCACTCAGTGTCTGACCCAGGGAGTGTGTGATGAGACGGTGTGGAGGGAGATTCACTCTGTGCCTGACCCCGGGTGTGTGTGTTGGACGGTATGGACGGAGATTCACTCTGTGTCTGACCCCGGCAGTGTGTGATGTGACGGTGTGGAGGGAGATTCACATTGTGTCTGACCCCGGCAGAGTGAGATGGGACGGTGTCGAGGGAGATTCACTCTGTGTCTGACCCCGGGAGTGTGTGATGGGACGGTGTGGTGGGAGCTTCACTCTGTGTCTGTCACCGGGAGTGTGTGATGGAACGGTGTGGAGGGAGATTCACTCTGTGTCTGACCCCGGGAGTGTGTGATGGGATAGTGTGGAGGGTGCTTCACTCTGTGACTGACCCCGGGAGTGTGTGATGGGACGGTGTGGAGGGAGATTCACTCTGTGTCTGACCCCGGGAGTGTGTGATGGGACGGTGTGGAGGGGCTTTCACTCAGCGCCTGACCCCGGGAGTGTGTGATGGTCGGTGCGGTGGGAGATTCTCTCTGTGTCTGACCACGAGAGAGTGTGATGGGACGGTGCGGAGGGAGATTCACTCTGTGTCTGACCCCGGGAGTGTGTGTTGGGACGGTGTGGAGGGAGATTCACTCTGTGCCTGACCCCGGGAGTGTGTGATGGGACGGTGTGGAGGGAGATTCACTCTATGTCTGACCCCGGTAGTGTATGATGGGATAGAGTGGAGGGAGCTTCACTCTGTGTCTGTCACCGGGAGTGTGTGATGGAACGGTGTGGAGGGAGATTCACTCTGTGTCTGACCCCGGGAGTGTGTGATGGGATAGTGTGGAGAGCTTCACTCTGTGTCTGTCACAGGGAGTCTATGAATGGACGGTGTGGAGGGAGATTCACTCAGTGTCTAAACCCCTGAGCGTGTGATGGGACGGTGTGGAGGGGCTTTCACTCAGCGCCTGACCCCGGGAGTGTGTGATGCTGGGTGCGGTGGGAGATTCTCTCTGTGTCTGACCACGGGAGAGTGTGATGGGACGGTGCGGAGGGAGATTCATTCTGTGTCTGACCCCGGGAGTGTGTGTTGGGACGGTGTGGAGGGAGATTCACTCTGTGCCTGACCTCGGGAGTGTGTGATGGGACGGTGTGGAGGGAGATTCACTCTGTGTCTGACCCCGGGAGTGTGTGATGGGACGGTGTGGTGGGAGCTTCACTCTGTGTCTGTCACAGGGAGTGTGTGATGGAACGGTGTGGAGGGAGATTCACTCTGAGTCTGACCCCGGGAGTGTGTGATGGGATAGTGTGGAGGGAGCTTCACTCTGTGTCTGACCCCGGGAGTGTGTGATGGGACGGTGTGGAGGGAGATTCACTCTGTGTCTGACCCTGGGAGTGTGTGATGGGACGGTGTGGAGGGGCTTTCACTCAGCGCCTGACCCCGGGAGTGTGTGATGGTCGGTGCGGTGGGAGATTCTCTCTGTGTCTGACCACGAGAGAGTGTGATGGGACGGTGCGGAGGGAGATTCACTCTGTGTCTGACCCCGGGAGTGTGTGTTGGGACGGTGTGGAGGGAGATTCACTCTGTGCCTGACCCCGGGAGTGTGTGATGGGACGGTGTGGAGGGAGATTCACTCTATGTCTGACCCCGGTAGTGTGTGATGGGATAGAGTGGAGGGAGCTTCACTCTGTGTCTGTCACCGGGAGTGTGTGATGGAACGGTGTGGAGGGAGATTCACTCTGTGTCTGACCCCGGGAGTGTGTGATGGGATAGTGTGGAGAGCTTCACTCTGTGTCTGTCACAGGGAGTCTATGAATGGACGGTGTGGAGGGAGATTCACTCAGTGTCTAAACCCCTGAGCGTGTGATGGGACGGTGTGGAGGGGCTTTCACTCAGCGCCTGACCCCGGGAGTGTGTGATGCTGGGTGCGGTGGGAGATTCTCTCTGTGTCTGACCACGGGAGAGTGTGATGGGACGGTGCGGAGGGAGATTCATTCTGTGTCTGACCCCGGGAGTGTGTGTTGGGACGGTGTGGAGGGAGATTCACTCTGTGCCTGACCTCGGGAGTGTGTGATGGGACGGTGTGGAGGGAGATTCACTCTGTGTCTGACCCCGGGAGTGTGTGATGGGATAGTGTGGAGGGAGCTTCACTCTGTGTCTGTCACAGGGAGTGTATGAATGGACGGTGTGGAGGGAGATTCACTCAGTGTCTAAACCCCTGAGCGTGTGATGTGACGGTGTGGAGGGAGATTCACACTGTGTCTGACCCCGGCAGAGTGAGATGGGACGGTGTCGAGGGAGATTCACTCTGTGTCTGACCCCGGGAGTGAGTGATGGGACGGTGTGGTGGGAGATTCACTCTGTGTCTGACCACGGGAGTGTGTGACGGGAAGGTGTGGAAGGAGCGTCACTCTGTGTCTAACACCGGGAGAGTGTGATGGGACGGTGTGGAGGGAGATTCACACTGAGCCTGACCCCGGGAGTGTGTGATGGGACGGTGTGGAGGGAGATTCACTCAGTGTATGACCCCGGGAGTGTGTGATGGAACGGTGTGTAGGGAACTTCACTCTGTGTCTGACACCGGGAGAGTGTGATGGGACGGTGTGGAGGGAGATTCACTCTGTGTCTGACCCCGGGAGTGTGTGATGTGATAGTGTGGAGGTAGCTTCAATCTGTGTCTGTCACCGGGTGTGTGTGATTGGACGGTGTGGAGGGAGATTCACACTGTGCCTGACCCCTGGAGTGTGTGATGGGATAGTGTGGAGGGAACTTCACTCTGTGTCTGTAACCGGGAGCGTGTGATGTGACGGTGTGGAAGGAGATTCACTGTTCTTTGGTCCTATTTTCCAGAGCAGATGATGGGGCATTCTACCTGTTTCAAAGCGTCTTGAAATAAATCTAAAAGAGGAAGAGGTCTGTGTGATGTATCCACACCAGAGTATCCACACCATCCCATCACATACTCCCGGGGTCAGTCACAGAGTTAATCTCCCTCCACACCGTCGCATCACACACTCCCGGGGTCAGACACAAAGTGAATCTCCCTCCACACCGTCCCATCATACACTCCCGGGGTCAGACGCAGAGTGAATCTCCTCCACACCGTCCGATCACACACTCCCGCGGTCAGACACAGAGTTAATCTCCCTCCACACCGTCGCATCACACACTCCCGGGGTCAGACACAAAGTGAATCTCCCTCCACACCGTCCCATCATACACTCCCGGGGTCAGACACAGAGTGAATCTCCTCCACACCGTCCGATCACACACTCCCGCGGTCAGACACAGAGTGAATCTCCCTCCACACCGTTGCATCACATACTCCCGGGGTGAGTCAGAGAGTTTATCTCCCTCCATTTCCCTCTTGGAAAAGGATAGAATCAGAGAGGTCAGGAAAAGATTTAATTGGGGAACGGCAAGTTATGAGGCTATAGATCTGGAACTTGCGGGTTTGAATTGGATTGATGTTTTTTTTCTAGGAAATGTGCTATTAACATGTGGTCGTTGTTCAAGTATCTCTGCAGGATGTTAGGGATAAATTTCTCCCGGTACGAAAGACTAAGATTGGTAGGGAGAAGGAACCATGGTTGACAAGTGAGGTGGAGAACCTGGTCAGGTTGTAGAAGGCAGCATACATGACGTTTAGGAAGCAAATATAAGATGGGTGTATTGATAAATATAGGTTAGCAAAAAAAAAATCTTAAGAAGGGGCTGAGGAGAGCAAGAAGGGGACATGAGAAGGCTTTGGCAAGTAGGGTAAAGGAAAATCCCAAGGCATTCTTTAATTATGTGAAGAACAAAAGGATGACAGGAGTGAAGGTAGGACCGATTAGAGATACAAGTGGGAAGATGTGTCTGAAGTATGTGGAACTGAGCGAAGTCCTCAATGAATAATTCTCTTCGGCATTTATGAATGAGAGGGAACGAAATGACGGTGAGAACAATATGAGAAAGTTTGATGTTCTGGAGCATGTTGATATTAAGGGAGAGGAGGAGTTGGAGTTGTTAAAGTAGATTAGGACGGATAAGTCCACGGGACCGGAATGAATATTCCCCAGGCAGCTCCTCGAGGCGAGGGAAGTGATAGCAGAGCCTGTGGTTAGGATCTTTATGTCCTCGTTGTCAACGGAAATAGTACCGGAGGATTTGAGGGAGCTAAATTTTGTCCCCTTGTTCAAAATAGGTAGCAGGGATAATCCTCGTAATTATAGACCAGGGAGCTTTACGATTGTGGCGGGAAAACTGTTCGAAAAGTTCCATAGACATAGGATCTATTGGCTTTTAAAAAATCATTGTCTGATGATGGACAGTTCACATGGCTAACAAGCCTGATAGAGTTTTCTGAGGAGGTGAGCAGGCATATACATGAGTGTAGTGCAGTGGATGTGATCTACATGGATTTTAGTAAGGTATTTGACAAGGTTCCACACGGATGGCTTATTCAGAAAGTCAGAAGGCATGGAATTCAGGGAGGTTTGGCCAGGTGGATTCAGAATTGGCTTGCCTGCAGAAAGCATTGTGTCGTGGTGGAGCGAGTACATAGATTTGAGGGTTCTGTCCCACAAGGATCTGTTCTGGGACCTCTACTTTTCGTGTCTTTATTTACGACCTGGATGTGTGAGTAGAAGTGTTGGTTGGCAAATTTGCAGATGACACAAAGGTTGGTGGTGTTGTAGATAGTGTAGAGGGTTGTCGAAGATTGCAGAGAGACACTGAAAGGGTGCATAAATTGGGGAAGAAATGGCAGATGGAGTTCAACCCGGAGAAGTGTGAGGTGGTGCACTTTGGAAGGACAAACCCCAAGGTAGAGTACAAGTAAGGGGCAGGATACCTGGTAGTATGAAGGGCAGAGGGATCTAAGGGTACATGTCCACAGAAACCTGCAAGTTGCCTCACAGGTAGATAGGGTAGTAATGAAAGCTTATGGGGTGTTAGCTTTCATAAGTCGAGTGATAGAGTTTCAGAGTCAGAAGTAATGATGCAGCTCTATAAAACTCTGGTTAGGCCACACTTGGTGTGCTGTGCCCAGCTCTGGTCGCCTCAGTGCAGGAAGGATGTGGGAGCTTTGGAAAGGGTACAGAGCAGAGTTACCGGAATGCTGCCTGGTTTAGAGAGTGTGCATTATGATTAGAGATTAATGGAGCTAGGTCTTTACGCTTTGGAGGGAAGGAGGATGAGAGGAGACATGATAGATGTATGCAAGCTATTAGACGAATAGATAGACTGCACAGCCAGCGTCTCTTCCCCAGCGCACCACTGCACATTACAAGAGGAAATGGTTTTAAAGTAAGGGGTGGGAATTCAATGGTGATAGTACATAGAACATAGAATTGTACAGCACATTACAGTTGCAACATGACCTCTCTACTCCTGAACTCGCAAACCTCTGTGTAAAAAACTTACCCCTGATGTCTCGCCTAAACTTCACTCCCTTAATTTTGTACCTATGCCCTCTGGTGTTTTTTTTCTATTGGTGCCCTGGGAAACAGGTACTGGCTATCCACCCTATCTATGCCTCTTATAATCTTGCAGACCTCTATCAAGTCCCCTCTCATTCTTCAAAGAAAAAAGTCCCAGCTCTGTTAACCTTGCTTCATATGACTTGTTCTCCAATCAGGCAACATCCTGGTAAATCTCCTCTCCACCCTCTCCATAGCATCCACACCTTCCTATAATGAGGTGACCAGAATTGAAAGCAATACTCTAATTGCGGTCTCAGCAGAGATTTGTAGAGCTGTAACATGACCTTTCCACTCTTGAACTCAATCCCCCGTTAATGAAGCCTAGCATCCCATAGGCATTCTTAACTCCCCTATCAACCTGTGCAGCGACCTTGAGGGATGTATGGATTTGCATCACAAGGTCCCTTTGTTCATCCACACTCTTAAGTAACTGACCATTAATCCTGTACTCAGTCTTCTGGTTTGTCCTTCAAAAATGCATCACCACACATCTGTCCAGATTGAACTCCATCTGCCACTTTCCTGCCCAACTCTGCAGCCTGTCTATATCCTCTTGTAACCTTCGACAACCAACAGCTCCATCCACAACTCCTCCAATCTTCGGTGAAATACGCAAACTTAACTCCACCGTAGTGAAGGCGGGTACAATATGGTATTTTAAGAGTATTTTGGACTGGTACATGGAGCATAAATTAGAGGGCTGCAGGTAAGCTAGTAATTTCTGAGGTAGTCACATGTTCGGCACAACTTTGTGAAACGAAGGGTCTGTATTGTGGTGTAGGTTTTCGATGTTTCCATGTTTCTATGACCCCGTGTGTGTGTGTGTGTGTGTGAGAGAGAGAGAGAGAGAGAGAGAGAGAGAGAGAGAGAGAGAGAGAGAGAGAGAGAGAGAGAGAGAGAGAGAGAGAGAGAGAGGGTGTGAAGGGAGCTTCCGTCTGTCTGACCCCGGGAACGTGTTATGGGACGGTGCGGAGAGAGAGTCACACTGTTTCAGACCCGGGCACCTTGTGAAGAGATGGTGCGGAGGGAGTTTCAATCCAGGTCTGACCCTGGGAGTGTGTGATGGGACGGTGCGGAGAGAGAGAGTCATTCTGTTTCTGACGCCAGGAACGTGAAAAGGGACGGTGCGGAGGGAGCTTAACCCTGTGGCTGAACCGGGAGTGTGTCACGTGACGGTGTGCAGGGATCGTCACTGTGTGTCTGACCCCAGGACTGTGTCAAGGGACGGTGTGGCGGGCTCTTCTCTTAGGGTCTGACCCCGGGACTGTGTGGAGGGGCAATGTGGTGAGAGTTTCACACTGTTTCTGTCCCCGATCGTGATTGTTCGACAGTCCAGGGGTTATTGTTCTCTCTTTCTCTAGCACACTCTCCCTTTCTCCCTCCAATGTCTTCTCTTTTTCTCTGCCGCCTCTATTTCACACACCCTCTAACTTTTCAAATCACCGTAATTTCCCCACGCCCCTCTCCGTCTCTCAGATACACTGCATGTGCTAAACGTTCCCCATCTACGTCGCCCACCGCCTCCCTATTGTCCCTCCTGTCTGTGTCGCAGGCAATTGTGGGGAGAATGAGGGAGACAGGACCTTCCGCCCCTCTTCCACCGGATATCTATCAACATGATCTGGACTCTCCACAACGCTGCATGCACAGGCTGGTCATGAGCTCCACACCACTTGAACAGTACCTGCAATCTTAACACCCTTTCTCTCGCCTCCTCTCTACCCACCACTTCCTTCCTCTTCCCGCAGCACATCATCCTCTCTCTCTCTCTCTCTCTCTCTCTCTCTCTCTCTCTCTCTCTCTCTCTCTCTCTCTCTCTCTCTCTCTCACACACACACACACACACACACACACACACACACACACACACACACACACACACACACACACACACACACACACACACACACACACACACACACACACACATCCTGCGAGAGGCACGAAATCCGAGACGACTGGGACGCAGGACTGGGGATTGGTGTGAGGGAAGGAAGGGAGCTTCGGTCTGTCTCTGAGTGCCGTAGCGAGTGACTCGATTGAGCCCACGGAGCTTCACAAAATATCTGAATCCTAGAGCGTGATATGAGACGGTGCCGGTAGAGCTTCCTTTTGTAGCTGAACCCTGGCAGCGTGTGATGCAACTCTGTGGAGGGAGTTTCGCCCCCGTTATCTGCGATCAGACAGTGTGTAAGGAGCTTCATTCCTTCTTTGACCCTGGGATGGGGAACAGTGAGCTTTTCTCTCTGTCTGACCCCTGGAGTGAGCGATAGGACAATTTGGATAGGACAATGCCTGATCACGGAATAGCCTCACTCTGTGCCTGACTCCAGGAGGGCAGGTAGGATGATATGGAGTGGGGCTCCGTCTGTGTTTGAGTCCGACAGACAAATGGTTTCGGGGTCTACAAGAAGAGATCAGGAGCCAGGTAAATGCCACTCACACGGGTGGGCGACTGCACATTAAAAAGCAGCGATTCGCATTTCGGAGTGAGGGAAGTCTCACCGGTCAGGTCTCTGGAAATGAGCATGGTTCTCTGAGTCAGAATGGAAGCAGGGTGGGGAAGATGAGACAAGCTGTAGTGAAAGGGACTTCGGATATTTTTTTTATTTGGATTCCATTCCAAAGAAGGTGAAACCGGTGCAGAAGAGACGGTTTCAATTCAATACAAGTTGTATTACAATTCAACCATACGTGAATAACCATGAATACAGACAAACGAGTCTGCGTTACTGCACAAAACCAAAGGTCACACACGGCACAAAGCACATATAACTTCTTATGTATTTCATATGTTTCTCAGGCTGAGGGGAGAGTTGATACAGGTCTCTATCATGACGAGAGACAGAGATAGACCAGGCAACCGGTGCATTTCTCCC